>NC_134756.1:13010017-13315026 GCF_050436995.1 Anticarsia gemmatalis
CGTCTGTTCATAGTAGCATGATTTTTATTAGGTTATTTTATTCGATTATTTGGATCACTACAAAAATCCTTATTAGGAAGATAATCATTGACTGGTCAAGAAAGGTTACAGTACTGTTTGATAATCCAGTACAAAACTATGTAGCAGAGTAATTCGGCAGTCACTACGTAGAAAATATGGTATTCTACCTCTTTCCAAGTAAAATTCAGCAATTGTTGCGATAGTTGATTATAGTTATAAATAGGTTAAAAGGCTTATCTTCAAACGGCACATTTATTTGTTAAAGCCTTAATATCAAGACGTGGACAGGTGCCCAAATACCTAACAAATTCACAGAGCTTCTTATTTCATAACTTAAACTATCTCCGGCCAGTAGCGAGTTGACCTTCTTATTAGCAAGTTAGAGATAGCGAGCTGCTTGAATGACTATTACATCACAAGTTATGTGTGAATGAAGTGTGTGTGTGTGTGTGTGTGTGTGTGCATAAGTACGTGACTATGTGTGCAAGTTGTGTGTGTTTGCTAATTTAATAAAACATTTCGTTACTTATGTAAAGTGAAAAGGAACGTTCTACGTATAGCGATGTCATGTTCTGGCAATTCAAATAATAAAAATATATGTTAACTTTATTTGTAGTAAACAAAAGTTGATTTAAAAAAATGTAAGTGTAACGTTTCTTATTTAGGTATAGATATTTAAAGAAAGCCTTTCTATTGGTAAAACAAAATACTCGTAAATTAAGATAAAAACTTCCGTGCTATGTTCAATATCTAATACGCGAAACATACATTTTATCTTGGTTTGCGCAACGTTCTGGCGCTGATCGCAAAACTGACTTAGTTATCTATTAAAAAAAAAGACAACTACCGCACTAATAATTTATTTTGTGTCGCGGGAACTTTTACAAACATACAAACAACGGACACAAAGTACAAGTTACTTCATATTATCTTTTTTATAAAAAGTATCAGTCTTTCACCCAAATACCATCATATTTCTTACAAGATTGACGGCACAACCAAATACAATGTAAAAAAAAACATTATCCCAAATGTAAATATGTAAGTATTTTAAATACCACAAGCACTACAGAGGCGTGGTACTTATTGTAAAGTGCCGCGTGGAAAGTGGCACTACAAGTGCCAAAGGTGGTGCCACATTCCCCCGGTGTTTATCATCTGGGCGTGTGCCGGTCACTTTACTTTGAAGTCGGATTTATGAAGTTTCATTTACATAAGAGAATTGGAATATCCTTTATTGCGTCATGATTTTCAGTGTGTGAATGGAAGACGGATGTCGGTAGTGACCTCATTTGTGTAGTATATACGATTTGGTTGAAGAAATTACTGTCACATGCTTGGGTACCTACATATATACTAGTATCTTTGTCAAAACGGGAAGGTATTAATTTAGCACATTGGCCTAATTCATATTGGTGGAACATACTTTACATACTTATTAGGGAAGTAGTTGTTAATGTAAAGAAAACATGTTACATTTAATTGGACAATTAACTAACACTATATTTGGTTTGCTTGTAAGTGCCGTTCTCTGGCTTCTGCCTACCCCTATGGGAAGAAGGCGTGATTTTATGGCGGAAATCGGTCTGCTAGATCATCATTATTAATGATAGTGATGATGTGTAAGTACATACTTGCGTAACATGGAAAAAACTGATGATGATTTATTTATTAATTCATCTGATTCGACGGCTTAATAGCTTCTCTTTGTGTCAAGTACCATGACAATAAGTATCACTGGTTACCAAACCTTTAATTTTAAAGTTTCCCTTAAAGATTTCTCTTTCTAAACAACAGAATCAAACCATTATTCTATAAAGTATCAAGATGTCAAAGTATTAGAAATGATTACAAAATGGCGGCATATCTCCGTGATGATCAAGATAATAGATTTCTCTAAACAAATTGATATTTGTCGAAACTATGAGAAATGTTTCGTGGAACTGATAACATTGTTTGTTTGTTTGTTTGTTTACGCGGATCGTGAGGATGTTGAGGCGTGGGAATGGGATTTTGTTGTTTAATTACTGTATAGTGAAAATGTGATATTTGTTGTCAGTTCTCTTTTTCAAGGTAAAAGTTGGGACTATTTATTTAATTCCAAAGGCTTAAGACGTGATATATGAAAATGGTTTTTTAGTTTCAGGCTTAAATTTCAAGCAGTTGCGGACTTGGTAAATATACAAGTAAATGTCGGATGAAAATGGAAACTTTACAAATTAATAAGTAACTATCGTAAAGTAGGTATTCTGATTTTCAACAATTTAAGTACCTAAGTAGTCTTTCTTTTATTTTATATTATATTTATTGGGATTGGGGTACCTATGTAATTATTTGTAAAATTCAAACACGTAATTTATGTCCACTATTTAGTACCGTAGAATGGGGTTACTTTAGGAAAATTTGGGGTGAATTTGATTATAGAAATAAGTAAATGGTTCGCATAAATAGCCAGCGACGAGATCCGTTTTCTGGTTCTTGGTACTAAATATCGTTATGAATATGATTATAGCATTTTAAATAGAGTGCTGACCTTTAACATGCCTATTTTTTTCCATTTTAAAGTAACCCCTGTATTCAAAAGTAACCCCGTTCTACCGTAGTAGGTAATCAAGGTCAATCTAATCTCAATAATAGAGCAGCCTTTGATTTAAATATAGCATCAAATATCATATCAATAATAAATCCATTTAACAATTAGTGTTATTAACAATATAAAAGTCAAGTGTCTATAACTTAATTGGCCACAAGGTAACGATTCACTTCACCTTCCCGCTCGTCACTTGACGTCCGAAATACAGCCTTAAAGGTTGTATACAAGTTCAAGTTGTAAGGTAAAGTAAATACCTTTTACTTTGCAACGTGAGTGCCTTCAAGCAAGGCTTATGATAAAAATATTTTGCTAAATATGGTTTTATTAACCTAGTTAGTACAAAAATATATGTAAATTACGACTGTGTAATAATGTCCGGTTGCGATTTTTCGTCTCGGTAAAGTATTTTTTAAATAATTTCTGTACCACTCCTGGCAAAAAACCTTGCCTTCTCTCGAAGTAAATAAGTTAGTTTGGGAAGATTTAAGAATGATGGATACTCTTTCAAGCCAAGACCATTGAAAGGATTAACAAATAACATTGAAATACGTAGGATACATTTTATACCATTATTATTTTTTCTCACGGCCAGAGATGGAAACTAGCAAAGAATAAATAACTTGTTATTCGAAAGGGAAATACAAAGCCTTACTTACATTACCACACCATAGCATGACATTTCACCATTCATACTAAATTAGTTCCTTCAACTATCGCTAGAGGCGCTGTTCTCAAAGACCACATAATAATCTTTGACATCTCATCAAAAGAAGAATTAACTAAATACCCCTAATATGCGTTTAAACGTTACATTTGAACTTTCGCCGTCTGCCGGCAGTAATTAGCCGTCATTTAGCGGACACAAGTTGCCGACACACCATCCATCATGTCTGACTGTCAGTGCGCAGTGTCAGGGCACTGTCAGCTGTCAGACACTGCATGACATAAACACTGGTGGAGTGTCAGTGGGCTTGCTTCGGAGGCTAGAGTTATGTAAGTGATGTGAATGGATGTTTAAAATGTAATTATTGTTTGTGAATAGAGGATGAAAGGCTGCTGAAAAAGCTTTTGTTAAAAATATAAACAAGTTAGTTAAAGGAAACAAGTAGCCCGGCAGTAACATAGGGCAATAGGTTTATCCTGTATACTGAAACTAACTTTGTAAGTAGCGAAAGCACACTTTTGCCTACACCTTCAGCTATTACACGAGTAAAGTCATAAATGTTTCAGGTAATTGGTATAAAAATAGATCTACTGGCTACAAAAATATACATTAACCAATGTGATAGTTTGTTATAATACGTTTTTTTTATCAGAATTTAAAATACAATAAAATTAAGAGTCATAATATTGTAAAGCAATGGTTGTCTTGGTCCTACCTGGATGTTGACAGAAAAATATTAGCTAACATAAGTTTTCCACGAATTTTCTTCTCGTGGAAAGTTTTTCGTATATCATTGTATGTAGAGATTACTCCATAGAAACATGCAAAGTTTACTTCTCATAAATATTAGTATACATAAAATACACAGCGCCTAAACAAATCAGTCTTTTAACAAATATTGTACTAAGATCACGTTACACCGCGATTGTCTTTCACAACCGATTATGGTGAATTAGAAATATGGATTGGACATGTCGACCGTTGAATAAAAGTCAATAATACAGATAAGCTTTTCTCTGTGACTTTCATCATGAGGATTCCGAATTTTGATTCATAAATAGGATGATGTATACAAAACACCAAGAATTTCTGCTATAGATGATGATTTTTGTGTCATAAAGAATGAAAAGATTGCTGTTCAAATAAATCTAGATAAGGAAATCGAGGATATTCTTTACTCAATTACTCGGTAGTACATCAAGCCAACCTACTGCCATATTTTATGATATTCTAATCTTTTTTTGTTGAATTGATCTAAAATTATTTTGTTTAAAACATTATGAAAAAATGGTTGCGGCGGTTTCATGCCATAAGGTTAGTGACTCATTTAATGTGATTTCGATTAATATTACTTAATCTATTTAAAGGCTATACAATTAATACTAAAATGGGCACTTCAGCCTATATCTACTTAGAATACATTTTATTAGTCAGTCAATCTCATCGCTATACTCATCCTATAACATTATATATATAAACGCATAGACAGTTTGTCTGTCGGTGTGTTTGTAATGGACTTTCACCTCGTGATGTATGTGTGGTTTGATAACTTTATAGTTATTACGAGTGTGGATGCGAGGCGATGTAACGATCGTGACATCTCGTGACATCGACACTGTCGTTAAATATATGTTTACGATGTTTCTAATTAAATAAATTGTCGGAATCATGTGGGAAATTCTTGGGTATTAAATAATAGTGAAGTTTATATCGTCGCATTTTGATTTGTATTATTTTTTTATTTTTCTATAGCCACATTTCATAAGTTTAACTTTAATGTTAATCAGCCTAACCTTTCTTCCAACTATGTTATAGTCGGCTTCCAGTCTTACCGTGGAGCGACTGCCTATCGGACCTCTTCAACCCAGTTACTTGGTTATAACACGATACTCCTCGGTAAAACTGGTGGTCAGTCTTTTCAGCTTCTGACTACTGGTAACGACTATCAAAGATCTATGAAAACGACAGCCGGGATCCATAATTCAACGTGCCTTCCGAAACACGGTGGGACTCGATATATCTAAGATGGTCACCCATCCACAGAACAACCTTGGCAAGCGTAGCTTAACTTCTGAGATCGATCCACTCAGCTGTTGTTAACTAAGACAGAAATCAGATGCAAGTTCATAAGTTAATTAAAAACAATTAAACTTACTTGAATACTTATTTAAAATTAATTACTTCGCACAAAAATCGAACTCAGGACTTGGACACAAATGCACACTACTGCCAGTTATGACTATACCTATTCTATTATTTTCCATTGTTACTAAGCGGTTTCATGTCTATTTAAAACAATAGATCTGTCCTTTTGTGTGTATTATGTATACTAGAGCGTAGAAGGCACACGACCGTTTATGTACTGTCATAACCAAATTCGACAAGGACGTAACATAACTGTTACATAAGTTACTATTGTATATTGTCTATATATGTTTGCAATACATAAGCTATGTGACCTTCGACAACTTGTGGTGACATGGTTAAAGGTTTTGGAAGTCTTACGCCAGACAGGTGGTAGGTTCGATTTCCAATTTAATGAATCTATGCAGGTCTACCATTGGGCCTCTTTTTGAGTTTTTTTTAAGAAAAAAGTACGTTGTAGCCTATGTATTTATGTACCGCGTATTATTCAGGCAACCTTATACCTTTTCATTTCATTCAATAGAAAACTCTAGATCACACTAGGGCCGCTGTTATCCCTTTGAGGGATGATTTCCTACCACTATCAAAATAAAATA
Source organism: Anticarsia gemmatalis (assembly GCF_050436995.1). NCBI lineage: Eukaryota > Metazoa > Arthropoda > Insecta > Lepidoptera > Erebidae > Anticarsia > Anticarsia gemmatalis. Next base: position 13,016,037 of record NC_134756.1, read on the forward strand.
ATGACCAGTAAACTATGCCCCCTAGCGTATACCATACGCACTAAGCCTACTATGAGATTCTCTACAATCGGTACTATTGAGTTTCGATAATTTGAGTTTCAAAATGCACTGTATTAACAGTTTCTACGGCGACCACTAGAGGCGCTCATCAGATTTTCAGGCAAAATTTCGCGATAGCTAGCCGGTTTTGGGTAGTCGATAGCGGGAGAGAATTGCGCTATAGATGGAACGTATGTACACCGTCGTTCGTCTCCACCTCTTATTTTTAACTAGCTGACTCGCGCAACTTCGCTTGCAACATAAGAGAGAATGTGTCAAAATTTTCCCCGTTTTTGTAACATTTTTTACTCGTACTCTGCTCCTATTGGTCGTAGCGTAATGATATATAGCCTATATATAGCCTTTCTCGATAAATGGGCTATCTAACACTGAAAGAATTTTTCAAATCGAACCAGAAGTTCCTGAGATTAGCGCGTTCAAACAAACAATCAAACTCTTCAGCTTTATAATATGTATTAGTATAGATTATTTTAGTTTCTGTCAGAGATTTTCAGTTACATTTAGACACAACAATCTATTGCCCGTGCTATATATTCTAAGTCTGTGCTGTTACGTGCTGTACACGCTCCACGTCTGTACCTACATACATACATATATTATCACCGTACGCTCCCGTCGGTCGAGCGTCAACGCCTTCGGTCAGTGACTTACCGTTTTGGGTGAAAGTGAGGTTACACAACGACTATGTAACACTCTGTCACGGTCAGCTGTTGAAGGATTTAGTTTTGTTTTAGACGTGCTTTATGATGTGTACCACAAGAGCAACTGTCGTAGTTGTAGTAGATTTGATGGTGACGAAGGAATACGCGATTAAATTATTATTATTATTTATTATTTTCAAAAAGAGAGGAGCTCGTGGCTTAGTTAACAACAGCCGCGCGGATTGATCTCTGAGGTTAAGCTATGCTGCCGAGGTTGTTCTGTGGATAGATGACCATCTTATACATATCGAAAATCTCCGTGTTTCGGAAGGCACGTTAAATTGTGGGTCCCGGCTGTCATTTACGAAGATCTTTGACAGTCGTTAACAGTAGTCAGAAGCTTGAAAGTCTGACAACCAGTCTTAACGAAGGGGTATCGTGTTATAACCCAGGCACTGGGTTGTGGAAGTCAGATAGGCAGTCGCTTCGTGTAAAACAATGGTATCCAGCTGCTTCCGGTGAGACTGGAAGCCGACTCCAACAAAGTTTGGAACAAAGGCTAAGCCAATATATATTTTCAAAAAGACAGCTTCCGCATTAGGAATTTATCTTGTGTCGCAGGGACTTTTACAAGCATACAAACAACAGACACAAAGTACAATCAGACCCGAAACTATTATTGTGGATCACACAAATAATGTTCCGTGTGGGAATCAAACCACGACCTCCCGAGGCAATGGTAGCGGCGTGGCGACCAAAACCACTGCGCTACAGAGGCAGTTTACTCTTGGACAGCGTGATAGATATGGTATATCTAATTCTATCTATATTGATAAAACATTATTGCCTAACAGTGAAACAGTTATGACCTATATACAACAATAAATTGTATTCTATTTTAAGCGATTTTTGCGTCACTTCTAAAAATATCCTTTAGTTATCATTACCGGAAGCAGTCTATAAATATTTCTAATATAAATTATTTCAAAACGATACAGTTTACAGTAAAAATAATATTCATATGTTATCAGTATATTTGTGTTACTAAATTATTATTACATAATTGTTTATATGTTTGTTACGGTGTTATGTTATCGTGGAATTTGCAGTACAGATATGGTATACATACTATAAGGTAGGTATACGCCCAAATCATCAAGTCGTATAGTTTTCCTTAATCCGTCTAAATCCATCGAGCACTATTATTCGATTATTACTAGATAACCGTGATAAAGTAAACACGCGGTTTTACTACTTTTAAATAAGTACCAGTTAACTTGTTAGGTGTATTTTGACAGTAATTTTGATGCATTTGCTTGCACTTTATCTAACAGACAGATTATCCAACACTTATACATTATGCCGTGACCCTTGATCTAATAATTGTAGCTAAAAATTTTAAAAACATGGACCGACAACTTTTGGTGTATAGATCAGGTCTAAGTTGATGTAGCATTTAAAAACTTTTATCTACGGCTGCTATAGATTTGAAGGTTTTCAAAAACTTATTGATAAACAAAATGAGTCGTTATACAAGCTTGGCAAATATTAGATGAGAGAACGAGTCATAAACGATTACTTTAAGTTCATAGCAACGAACTATAAGATTCGTAAATATAGAGGATAAAGCTTATAAATAAATCAAATGCTGTCTTGAACGCAAGATGATCACTGACCACATAAAAGCCTTAATTTGTTTATTTACTTTGAACATATAATTTAATGTCCGTCGTATATAAACATTAGCGAATAATAATTCAGTGATTCCACGGAGTGACGTAAACTAAGTTATGTAATGTTACAGAATATAAGAGAATGTTATTGATTTTGAGAAAGTCTATTTCAATAAATAGAGTCTTTATTAGTTTTGCTGTTTTTGAAAATATTTCTAATATTTTTTATATTTTGTTTTTTTCGAAAAAGACTTGCTGATCCACACAGTTTTGTTCGCGTGCGTACAGACATCATAATCTATTTGATCTTTTTATCAGTAGGTTATTTGTGAAAAGTAATCTTGGGTTAAACCCGAGTCTTCAACTTTCTACCTGCTAAATATAATTGAAATTGGTTTTACAGTTTTCCTCTGACATTGTAGAAAATTCGAAACTAATAAGCTTTTACTTTCTTTAAATAATCATTTTTTAAAGCGCTGTTTGATAAGGGATGAATGTTTGCTTGTCAACGCAAAACAGCCAGCTATAAACAGTTAAGTTATTGAGAGGCTCGCAGATATTTACAAAGAACTACAAAGTATGTACAAAGCAAATAAACAGCTTGCTATAAATACATGAACTTTAGCCGTATACCGACAAATTGATTAATAACTTTCATTCTTCACTGAATGAAAGGCAGTTTCATTGAAAGTGTGTAATCTTAATGTCGATCGGGCTATCGACAAATTGTTCGCCAAAACAGGCGAGCTCTTACACTGATGGGGACCGACAAAGCCGCGGGGCGAACCATACATGGCGCTAGTACATTAATGGTAGGAAATAGACGTCCGGTTTTTGAGTTGAATGTTACGTTTTAATCTTAGTTGTCGTTTTTATGATTAAGGTTTAGTTTTGGTACTGTTGTTTTGTTGTCATAATGATTTAATCTTCAGCTGTGTATTTCTTTATGGAATGGATAATATCCGGAATGTATTTAAGAAACCTTATAATGTTTTATAGGTTGCCAATTTATATTGAACTAGCTGACCCGCACAACTTCGCTTGCGTCATATAAGAGAGAATGGGTCTAAATTTTCCCCGTTTTTGTAACATTTTTTACTGGTACTCTACCCCTATTGGTCGTAGCGTGATGATATACAGCCTATAGCCTTCCTCGATGAATGGGCTATCCAACGTAGAATCTGAAAGTAGTTCCTGAAATTAGCGCGTTCAAATAAACAAACAAACTCTTCAGCTTTATAATATTAGTATAGATTGGCTGTATACTATGTAACTGTTTATATGTTTTGTATTACAATTGTACAATTACACCAAACCCGACAACGAATTTGAATCAAATACTCTCGTACACCTTAAATTTTTCATCTTCAGAAACCTTTCCGCGCAAACGTAGTGGCGGACAGTAGCTCGTTATCAGCAATATTCTGAAGTCTAAATGAAGTCTGAGGAACAGTCCTCTATAAATTCATATAGGGTCCCTTGTGCTTTGAAACGACAAAGATCGTGACTGTTTACGACTGAAGCTTCCTGTTGTTATCAATCATCGGCACGTGATTAATTGATGTAAACATTTATCTTTACAGCAGGAGGTCTTCCTTACTTAAATTAAACTACTAATACTATTCTATGAACTTAAACTCGGGTTTACCTACGGCTTAGCTCGTTATGTCTTTTAAACAAAAGCGTTATCCTAGTTTAGAATATTAATTACTAACCTCTACCGGCGTCTTCGTTCACGTGAAACGTTTGTACCGGTCTTAAAACTATCCTACGTATAGTATGTATTAAATGAAGATGTAAACTATCCGTGGACCAAATTTATCGATATTCGTTTCGTAGTTTTGACGATTAAATAATAAATATCCAAACTTTGGCATTTACGAAGGATAAATTATAAAATGTTAAATAAATAATTTCAGTCTTTTATCTGTGAAAGTGTAACAGTCATACAGACTGACAATTACTTTCGCTTTTATAATATTAGTACTTATTGTAAAAGTGTGGGAATTGGCACAGGTACGAGTGTACAGTTCTTTGTTATTAATTGTACATACATATTAATGTCATAAGAAAATTTTCTTGTAAGCAATAAGTATTAAGATTTAAGTATTTTAAAACCTGTAGTATGTACAGTCAGCTAAAAAGACCGTTAAACAAATTAAACTTTTCCATACCGTATATTCTGAAGCATGCAGTTATGTTATACTTTCAGGAAAACAATAAAATTTGAAACTGTTTTCAGTTACTGAAACTAGTTTTAGCTGCTTTTGTTTTAGTATATTACAATAGAACCACAATGGAAAGATGTTTAAAAAAAGAAATTGTGGTTCACCACTAGCTAAAAGTTGTCGGGCTTTTCTATGAAAAAAAAATTACTCTATTAAATAGGTACCGTAAAATCTTTCGGTATTAGTAAATCTACAAGCATGCTTTTAAAGTAGTTACGAATACGATACGAATTTTGTATTTGAGTGGGAATCGAACTTTGTCTACTTTGTGCTACGGTTGTGGTTTTAATCATTGCGCCTTGTCATATTATCAGAGCTTTTATTCTCAACGCCAGTTTGCTAATATAATACACCTGTCACTTAATTTAATTAGGAATTAAAGTTTAGTTACCTGCTTAACTTTAAAACTGCTAAGATTATGTCAGATTTCCACCAACAATTGAATATCAAAAGATCGGAATTTTAACTTCGTAACTAAGTTATCTCATTAATCTCTAGTGAACAGCTATCCCTGAGTACTTGACTATGTAGGTACCTCTCTCTGCCATATGAATCACTGGATCAATTATTATTTTGTAAGTCTGAACACTTAATATTCAAATCAATTGAACTTAAAACCGAAATTGAATCCTGATCCGGGACCATCAAGGATATCTAAGATATTTTATTTCTACAAAACAATAAATATAAAAATGTCACTCACCATAATGCACGCAATGTGGCAACACACTGTGCGTGTGGTTTTTAAATGTGGTATATATAATCTGTGGCGCGTCGCCCGCCCGCCATTGTTGCGGGTGAAAAGCGCGCAATTTTCCGCGCGCGCGCACTATTGTGGACGCTTTAATTATTTCCATGTCGTGTGCGCAACTTTTGACGTAACTGATCTTAAGTGATATGGAGTGTGGACTCATCGTTTTCTATACGACATTAGGAGAGATAATTGTTTAGAAATATTATATTTTTTCTTTATTTTCTGATCAGTTATCACTCACTACATAGTATAAAGTAAAGTCGCTTCTCGCGTCTGTTCCTATGTCCCTATTTATTGCAACACACACAATTTCACACAGTTCCTGAATTTGGTACATGTGTAAAATTAATTATGGTCATAAGAGACACCCAATCCTGAAACGATCAGTTTTAATCTCGGTTGATTGACAACACCTCCTCTTTAATACCCATTCAAGATTGCCATTACTTGCAAATCACAAGTTTGTGTGATACGCGATTACTATAATAAAAAAGCGATATCACATATCAAAATTAAATCAACAACTGGTATGATATAAGTATACATGACTCAAGGCTCTATTGAGACAAACTATACTACACAAGCTAGTATAAGTTTATGTCTATATAGTCGTTGTCATAATGACTATGGAGGCAGGCTGTATCCACGAGGTGTGACGAGTGTTCCCGAAACGATTATCTAATACGTCGCCGTCACTAAACTAAGGAAGAGTTCTTTTGTTTCAGTTATGTGTGCTAGAAACATAAATACTATATTTGTTATAACACTGCTGCCGTTTTAAAAGGTTTACTGACTAAGGCTACCTGACTATTAAAGCGAGGCTACGGTGTGAAGATACAAAGATATTTTTACCAATTGGATTGAACCACTGAAGAGGAGCGAATATTTTGTACTCCTATTAGTAGTTATTTCTCCGTGTCTCCACGCATCACAACTTCGCTTTGAGTCAATAGACAGCCTTAAGAGAATGTGTCATCTTCAGACCCAAAATACATTTTGTGGTTGATCAGTTTTGAGCATCGGATCTTGAAAAACTCAACGTAGTCAAATGTCATGTATATTAAATATTACTCTATATAAGTTTCTAATATTCAACTTGGATAATAACCCTTTTTTAACAATAATAAGTACGCTCTTTTTCTATCTTTCCGGTCCTTAAACACTGTTCTTACACTGTAAGCCATTAATCTCAATTTAGGGCTTCTTCGCCAACGGCTTGTCCGTCATGGCAACACTGCGTTGAAAAGTAGACAAGCCAATTTTCTAATTTGTAAACAAAGGAAAAGAAAACACTTACTTACCTAAGACTAAAAAATATATTCACTTAAAAATATAAATAAAATTCGATTCGTTAGTTTCGATCGACACTTCGCTCAGTCCAGTCTTGTATCTTTTCAAAAAATTTCCAGCTACTCATAGCACAGTTTTGGGCTTATTTTCCTTTAAAACAAGCCTAAGTACTTAAACATTTGTTCCATAACATTGGGTGCAGCCAGCATTTTGATAATCTTGTAGATAAAATTTTAGTAAAACTATGCCTTAACTATGCCGTAAGACCAAGCATTTTCCAGCCAGCCAGGCCAGCTCTTCTCATAAGGCTCGACCCCCTCTCCGAGCTAGTGGTAGTTTCAGTAATTGAAACGACTATCTGACATAATGAATAAATTAGACCTGAATTGTGTTTAATATTTGAAAATTGACAAAACTAAAATTATTTTTCAGCTATAAAGTAGCTCAATATTTGACAAGCACCCTTTTGTATTCGACCACTGATTAGTTATCATATTTATTAGTCTATAAGTAGTAGTACTGTGTCTTAGCATGTTGTAGAACGTGCTTCTCTGCCCAGTAGTTCTCGAGCACCAGTTCTTGTCGGCGACTGTTCACCACGCTGGCTAAGTAGAGAAGTAACGCTGGAAGAAAGGAAACGTCAGATTAATCTATGAAAACAATTGCTTTTTTAAGGCGTACCATCTTGTTCATTAAGTGACGGTATAATTATAGCAGTAAGTTGACTAAAGTTCCATGTTCTGAACTATCTAATATATAAAATACTCGCGTCACAGTTTTCGTTGCCATACTCCTCCGAAAAGGCTTGACCGAATCTCATGAAATTTTGTGAGCATATTGACTAGGTCTGAGAATCGGCCAACATCTATTTTTCATACACCTAAGTGACACAATTTTTTTTTATATGGCGCAACAATGTTTGCCGGGTCAGCTAGTAATAATCTAAAGATATAAAAATCGAAGTTTCAGGATATCAATGTTTTTGGTTAACAGCCGACTTAATGCAGCCAATATTATTTAAGTGATCGGATTTGCCTTGGTGTTGACTTAATTGTAAACAATAAAAATTTCTACAGTTCGTTTACTCTCGGTTTAGGCTCCGAAGGGTCGCGTATATGTATTGTATGTCTGTGCAAAACGTTTTTTATTTAAGAAATGCTTTATTGTATTTGTGCAACAATTAATTTTTTTTATTGTCTAGACGTTACGTGGTAATGATAAGAACTTTGTATGCTAAGCAGATAGCAGGGAGACCCGCTTATCAAGAGAAATATGCGATTATAATATATTTTACAATCGTAATACTAATTATTATTGTTGGGGAATTCCCCTTCTTTTGTCTGAAATTAAACTTTGAACTTAGATTATTATTGGCTCGTTATTGTGACACAAATATTAGTTCTTTGTTATATTTATACTAATATCTACACTGTTGTTTAAGCCTAAACTTAACTAAAGAGACCAAATAAAATTGCCTTTTTCTTCAAAGATGAACCCCTAAGTGGGTTCTAACTTTATCTAAACTAATAATATAAAGTTGAAGGGTTGTTTGATCGCGTTTATCTTAGGAACTACTAGTTCCAGTTCCAATAGTTTTTTTAAATATTTTTTTAGCGCTGAATCGTCCATTTGCTAATGAAGGTTATAGTTTATCATTAATGAAAAATGTCGTGAAAATGGGAATCCTATAATTCCTATTTAACTAAAATACACGAGAAAGGAGTCGCGAGCGGCGTGTCTTATAAAATCACTGATTGTTTGTAACTACCAAACCTATATAAAAATGTTTTCTAAAACCTAAATAAAAAAAAATGTAATAGAAATGCAACAAACAACTCTCAGACGACAGTCTTTGAACAATAGTTAAGTTAAAACAATACGAACGTTACGGTGTTAAACACGTTGAATACAAACATACAAACAAACATCACTATTATGATCAGATGTTAACAATTACGTGTAGACTGTTGTTTATAAATATCGTGCTGCATGTGATCAGTGTATTATTCTTCACTCTCGAGGTGACTCGGAGAAGAACTATGACAAATGTATATTTATAAATATACTGACTTTAGTTACTGTGTTATATGATGAAAGATTTACCGATTAGTTTTGAGATAAAAAGTTGTAAAATTATCTTATCGGTGATCTTCAATAGTAAAATAACACCGTCCGATAGCAAAATAGTAAATTTTTGTGATAAAGGAAATAGCCTATAACACTCTACTCTACGATACATAGGTCTATGTGTTCTTATTTGCCAATAATTAATGTATACAATGTCTGTAATGAACACATAAATAAGACGGTGTCCTGTGTGCTATTTCATAAAGTAGTATGAGATTATGTAGCTGCTTATTACAGATATATTTTGAAGTTATTATGAGGGTTTCAGACATCATTTTTCAAACTATAACAATACATTATCATCAAGCAACAATTTTTCGAAGGTTTTTAATTACTCCTTACCTGAATAAACAAAGTACGCCGAAATAACAGGGCTGGCTTCGGCCGTGATGTCGAGACTGCCGCTGTACGCGAGCGCCACCCCCCCGGCGACGGTCAGCAGGATCAGGATCACGCCCTTCCACCACGCGAGCACTATCCACGGCCAGGTGTACTGAGGCTTTCTCTGGAACGAAGGAATGTTATAGGTAAGTTTCTGATCTTTACATTGTGTTAAGACGATATGAGGTTCTTATACAGTCTTAGAATGTCTTAAAATGGTCTGGGTTGTAGTGTTTATGGCTGCTGATCATGCACTTTACAATGATCATGAGGTCTCGGGTTTGATGTCATGTCGGGCAAAGTGCTTCTACTCGTATTCTCATTCCACATTTATGTTTGATTATTCTCAAAAATAGCCCAGTTTGGTTCAATATTTGGCAACGTGCTCGTCTCCCTATTACGTGAAACTAATGTTGATTAGACAGAAACGCAGATGCATTTTATATAACTGGCATGATACAATATAAAAAAAAATAGTCAACTACTTAGCATATACTCAGACCATACACAGGTGCAATCTCTATCCTCCTTGCATAACCCAGAAGATGGATCTTCAAGCAATACGATATACGTGCTCAAGGCACAGAGGCTTTAGGCATATTCTACATGCATTGTATTACAGATGAAGTTGGTAAATACCCAGTAAATAAAACTGATTCACTTAGAGTTTGTTGATAGAAAAACAGGAACAATAATGTTCTTGTTTTGTTTCTTGAAGCACATAAAACAATAACTCGAGCTAATGATTAAATATTTATCAATTAGCAATCAATAATAAGTTATCTCAATGAATTGTGACGTTATTGTAATCCGGAATTAAAACACGAACTTATAAATATTATGTTTTTGCATCAGCCTGCTTTTATAACTTTAAAACAATGGATTGTTTTCAAAATGCAAGTGTATTGAAAATATACAATTTTGAATAGTTATGAAAACACTCAAACTTCGTGTTTGAAAACATAAAAAGAACCAGGAAAACCGAAGAAGCATGTGTATGTTTACTTATTGAATTTCGAGTTAAGGAGTGTAAATTACACTAAAGATATGTTACAGACAGCCTTTGTAGACTCGGGTTCGGTTCCTGAGGCGGGTTTAAAGCATTTTTTTTTATATTTATATCACGACACTCTCAATAGTATTCCAGAGTTTGATACCATGCCTAATACGAGCATGCCCCTCTGTTAACACTTTTCGATGTAACAGACGTGATGAATGGATAAAAAACTTTTTATCTATACTAATATTATAAAGCTGAAGAGTTTGTTTGTTTGAACGCGCTAATCTCAGGAACTACCGTTCCGGTTTGAAAAATTCTTTCAGTTTTAGATAGCTAATTTATCGAGGAAGGCTATAGGCTTTATAACATCACGCTACGACCAATAGGAGCAGAGCACCAGTAAAAAATGTAAGAAAAACGGGGAATATTTTGATCCATTCTCTTCTATGTGACGCAAGCAAAGTTGCGCGGGTCAGCTAGTTGTAAATAAAGAACAAATAAAATTAAATTAAAATAAAAGTATGACTGGCGGCCTTGGCGTGATGATATGGTACAAATAAATAAATACTCACATTAAACGCTCCATGTATAAGCAGAGATCCTATAATGATCTCGAAGACGGCCAGCACCGCCAGTGAGGAGTAGAAGTACAGCCTCGCGGGGGGCAGCGAGTAGTTCAGCACTGCCAGTGGACCGTACACTACCAGTGTGCATATTGACGTTACCTGGGAAAAGAGAAGAGAGATAAATTAACTTATAATTAAGAAGAAGGAAATATGACTTTTCATTCTTCTTTAAATAATCGATATAGAATAAAATATAGGTTGGCTGTGTCTATGTTCGTCTTCGGGTCATAATATACAATTGTGTCAAAAAGCCAAAGTGAAATCAGTCGATTAGCTGTAAAAACTTTACAGATATACATCCTATTGTTTGAATTAAAACTTCCGCTACTTATCTTACCGCGTTTGTAATTATGATGTCGCCTTTATTTCTAAACTAGCTGACCTGCGCAACTTCGCTTGCGTCACATAAGAGAGAATGAGTCAAAATTTTACCTATTTTTGTAATATTTTTCGTTGCTACTCCGCTCCTATTGGTCGTAGCGATGAAATATAGCCTATAGCCTTCCTCGATAAGTGGACTATCTAACACTGAAAGAATTTTTTCAAATCGGACCAGTAGTTCCTGAGATTAGCGCGTTCAAACAAACAAACAAACTCTTCAGCTTTATAATATTAGTATAGATATATTTCTAAATAACTAATAACGATTCCGTACATACGTGCTATATAAATATGGTTATGATACAGTTTTTGGGCAACATTATTACCACAATTATATAAGTAAAGCAGAGTAAATTTTCTCAAGAATTTGTGTTTGCAGAATCATGACAATATTTGCGAAAAGCAATGAATCACAATTCGGTAAAGTGTTATAAAGTATAATCAATAAGTAAATATAGTTAACATTACCTTGGAGTATATAATCTTATCTGGTTATACAGTGTACGACGGTCATGTCATGTTTTGTTTGTTTAAGATTAATTATATTTACGTGTACTGGACATGGTCTCTTCTCAAAGGCTGAAGCTGTAGATTTTAAGTAAAAAAAAGGAAATGCTTTAAAATGGTAGTGCTATTTTATCAAATAATTTAATAATTATTGGTAAGCGTGGATCGTGAAAACAAAATAATAATAAAATAATCAAAAACTGGTAAGGTTGTTATTGGGTTAAGCGCCACAGGCCAAGGCGTAGTTTTGAATCTAAAATTACTGAACTGACTGAAGGAATGATATATTTTTTACCGGATCGGTTTTCTTTCCTAAAAACTAAACATCTTTGTCAGAAATTAAAAAGAAAGAAATAATCGTATTTAACTTGCGTTTATACTACAAAGTCATGATGCAACTGAAGTAAATCAGAATCTGTATACAAATGTGTCGGTGCAAATCAAAGACAGATCATAATCCAAAGATCATGGAGCACTTGAAAGGTCAAGCCATATAACTACAGTACAAATACGATGCACATTAATATCTATACTAATATTATAAAGCTGAAGAGTTTGTTTGTTTGAACGCGCTAATGTCAGGAACTACTGGTGCGACTTAAAAAAAATATTTTACTGTTGGATAGCCTATTTATCGAGGAAAGCTATAGGCTATATAACATCACGCTACGACCATTAGGAGCGGAGCAGCAACGAAAAATTTTACGAAAACGGGGAAATTATGACCAACTCATGACTTTTGTAACGCAAGCGAAGTTGCGCGGGTCAGCTAGTAATTATTAAGTGATTATAACTGCGTTTTATCTCAGCTTGTATTTATTATCAATTAATTACCTACTATCCAGTATGTTATCTATGTGTCCTCTAACATGTATGTATATGCATTTCTTCATATAAGTAAGTATTTAAAGTAGTTTATATACGCAATTGTAGATACTACAAATGATAAGTTGAAATTGCTACTTTGTTTTTGTATCGTGATTCTGCGTTTTGGTGACCTATTTTTTGAACGAAGGAGATTTCAATTCTTCACAAAATATGATCGTAATAAATAAAGATTTAGTTACGACTATTTGGTGAATGTCTGATTGTAAATATATAGCAATCTGCACCACGATTCTTTACCACAGTCGACTACCGACAACCGGCTAACTATCCAAAATTTTTATGAAAATCTGATCAGTGCCTCTGGCGGGTGTCATGAGAACCATTTCTAAAGTACGTTTTAAATGTCAAACTCTTAACATTCGGCAGTATTAACTCTTGAGAATAGCGCTGCAGGACTTAAGATTTTGATGTAAGCATACTATAATTAACAGTTCAGATTGACACATGGAAAAATTTTGAGACGATATTTTTTTTCTACGCGGATGGCGTTGGCCGAAAAGTCGGTTCAATTTAACGTTCTTAAGGAAAAATGCCTCAAAATGAGTTTGAGTAATCCTACACTATTCTTTTACTATCTACTCGTAAAAATATAGTAGTATAGAAGTATTTACTACTAAATAGGGAAATAATAATAAAATAATATATTTATAGTTCAATAAATAATGTTTTTATCGCGTTATCTGTACGTTATATATAAGTTAACTTCTCTTTAGTTCAGTTCTCAATAACAACTGAGTCACGCTCGAGTAGGGCTTCGGAGAATATTCATATGTCATAGTTATTTGTACATTGTTCGGTTGAAAATACTTATTTATTATGTACAGTGAATAATTTGGGCTTTATATGGCTCTTATAATTTTGAAAAATATTGTTTTCATTTTACGAAAGATTTTTGAGTCAAACCATAATTTTGTGTCAAAATTAGTATTTTGACAAATAATGGACATGAATTTTATTTATGTTTTCAGATCTTATTTTGCTTAGTTGAAGCAATTTTTATTTTGTAAATTATTGGATCAAATAACATACCAGAAATTAAAATAAGCATTATTTTAAACCATAAAGAGTAATTTGCGTATGTCTTTGTGATACTGAATATCGTAACAAAATCTTTCGTTCTTTCTCTACGAACTATTCTAATGTAGTCCCGGTAAGATCAACTTTTTGTTTAATAAAGATACGTAATAGTGGCGTTCTTTAGTTCCTGCCTACCCCGTGGGAAAAAGACGTGATATTATGTATGTATGCAGGAAAATATACCTATAATACGTAGATTGCATAAATCGATATCAAACTGTTACAACCCAACACTGAGTGACTCGATAAGACAAAAATCAAATCATTGGATTAAACAGAACATTATGTTTCAGGTTAACGATTAACAATTCTTAAAAGTGATAAGTGTTTTACATTATATTATCTAGTTATGTATCTGATAATAATATGAATGTTATCTTAAGAAAATATGCTTATTTTATTAGGGCATTCTTCTGATAATAAAAGGGGTGCAGTTGCTAAGGAAATCTGATATTTGAAGCGCACGACGGTTTTCAATCTGCAAATGACATATTAGGTCGGGGAAAAGTCTTTTCGCATTATACTATGTATGAACTTGTAATAAAATCTCTTTGGCTTCAAAAATCACAAATGAGTACACGGTTCGTTAGGTTTCTTTCAGTGAGGTACCCAAATATCGAGCTTTTTTGTGTAGAGAAAAGATTTAATTACAAGTTCATACATACTATAATGCGAAAAGACGTTTTCTCTGACCTAATATTAACATACAGAGAGAGTAAGGGCGCAATATTCTTCGGTCTAAATGTCAGCCTCTCGAGTGCATTTTTTTCATTTACCAATGCAGTTTTATTGCATTTACAGTTGCAGTTCCCAAGACCACGTGGACAGAAGTGTTGGGGCGAGACATGAAGGCATGTGAGGTTGAGGAAGACGACGTCGAGGATAGGGCGAAGTGGAGGAAAGGTGTCAGGAAGGCTGACCCTACAACCATATGGGACGAATAGCCAGGAAGAGAGAGAGAGAGAGAGAGAGAGAGAGAGAGAGAGAGAGAGAGATGCAGTTTTAAATAGTCTTAATATGTACATAATTATGTCTGATCCTGAATACTATTATTTTCTTTCCGTTAAAACTTCGTCTTGTCCTACGGTGCTTGCATTTGGTATTGGGTCTGTTTTAATATCTTGGGCCTTTAAAACTCTTGTGCTGAGCATTTTTTATGAAGGCCTAGTCTACCTAAGACGATTTAAGGCAAAAGGAAAAAGTATAATTTACTTTTAGCAATGGAACCCTAATATTACTGAAAATAGTATTTATTTATGAAATCTTTGGTCTTGTCAATGACCCTAAAACATATCTATATTGTCATCATTGTTATTTTTAATGGACTAATTAGCATAAATTCTCATTTTAAGGAAAACTGCACGCAACAGTAGTTGTTACAAGTCATTCACTGTTCACAAAAGAGGTCTAATTGATAAAACTTAACATGGATGTGTTAGATTTACACCTCAAGTACTCTGTTGAGTATTTTCCGGTTGCGCATATTTTATATGCATTATCTATAAGTGTATCAATTTATTAATCCTCGGTAAGCCTGTTTTTGAAATGTTCGTTATTTAATTAATTATTGACGAAACGCTCTCTTGTACTTATATCCTACTAATATTATAAATACGAATGTTTCATGTATTTATTTTTGTTACTCTATTACGAAATTTGATACACAGATGGTTTTTAGCCTAGATTAACACATAGGATACCTACTTTTTACCACGTGAAATCCATTCATGCGGGCGAAGTCGCGGGCGACAGTTATAGGTAATTTAAATTGTGACTAAGTATTTTATTTAGGCACTGCATCTATGAAACTACAGCGTGTATGTTTCGAGGAAAACATAACAAGACGATATCTCAAGCAGCAGACATCATGGAAAACTGAAAGCCTTTTGAGAGTTGAAAAATTTTTTAATCTTTTATTTTATTTCAAACCATTACTGCCCCACTACTGGGATTTCCTCCCAAATTGAGGGAGGGGTTAGTGAGATCTTGAGTCTACCACGCTGACCAAGTGCAGGTTCAGGATAATTTATCCAAATAATAAATCAAACCTATCATAATGTTTGCCTTCAATATTTCAAAATAAAATTGTTCTATGAGCTAAACACGTTTAAGATAAAATAACAGTGATAGTTTCGCCACTTGAAGATCTAAGATAAGTTGAACTCTCAGTTATATATGTAAGTACTTGTTACAATGAAAACATTGTTTTTGTAGCACTTGACATAGTTTTAAATTGATAAAATATGTTTTTGTAAGATTTAGTAAACTGAGAAGCAAAAGATGATTTTTAAATTTCGTACCCTTTCAAGAACTGTGATAGTGTATCTCGTAAGAGAATTTTCCTAGAATAAAACAAATGAAAAACTTTTTTATTTTTATCTTTTACGCCATAGTAAGGATACAAGGCATTTCGTGAATAGCAGGAAAAATCTCCGCAAAAATATCATTTATCGAATTCTACTCCCATTTGCCCCAAACGCGAAACATAAAGTTGACTTTACTAAACAAAACAACAAATAAAAATCAGTTCAAACATTTTTTACACAATTTTCCCCAGAACTTAACCTTTGTCTTTACAGATCAACAATATATCCCCTAGTTTTTGGTTCAAAAAGATACTAACCGTGAAAAATATGCTAGTAATCTTAGTCCCGAGATCCAAAGTGAAGCAGCAACAACAATTGTCTACAGTAAAACACATTTTATTAATTAATTAATTAACAAACGATCACTAATTCGCGTGTCACTTAACTCGCGGACACTCCGGCACTGATTATGAACAGTCCGTGTAATCTACGCGAGGTAAACGAAACAATTATCGAGCATGACGTCATGACGCGTCATGCTCTTTTTAGTAAACTATTTGATAGTGTTATCTGTGATGTAATCAGAATAGTAAAGTGACTGGTGAAGTTCTTAGAAGATTATGGGTAAATAATTTGGCTGTTAAAAGTATAAAACGCCATCCTTATATATTTTTTACTACATACTCCGTTGCGCGTTTAGTAGTATATCCAACCACTGGCTAGTTCTGACCACAAGGAGCCAGGTTCGGTTGCCAGGTCAGACAAAGTCCTATAGGCTTACATTATCGTAACGCCCGGTGTATGGTAAAATAAAACCAAATTATTTATTTATTCATTTAGATCAAATGCTAACACTTATGATATTCAATGATACAGAGAGTGAATTTACCGCCAGTTTGGAAGGTAGGGCCAATAAGAAGAGCTGACTATATACTCCTGGCTAATCTTTTAAATTTTTTGATAATAGCGAAACACGGACGTATTTCATGCACCTTCAGATATAAAAGGCCTGATATTATCATTATACATAAGTATAACGTTTCCTAAATGTACTTGTTTTTTGGAACGCTTTACTTTTAATTATATGTAACTATATCTATTAGTAAATATTGAGATCTATTTTCAGATATCTGTGCCTACATCTATAGATAAAATGTCACTATCTGATTCATAGCAATTTTAATTAATATTTCTAATGATTCATAATAGTCATAACATTATTCCGTCAAAGCAATTCTAACTAAATCGTCTTAGATAATCTTAACTAACACGTGCCGATAACTGTCCGTGTTACCTTAAACAATGTGTTGATAAGACTCAGGTGCACATAACACATACTGAAACACTCAGAGTAAGGTTATTTACCGATGTTTGGACTGAACTTCTAACTGTATGTAGTGTGTTATCAATGATACAAAATACTTGAAACTTTACTATGCTACCCATACAGAAGTGATTAGAAAATCTTTGTTAACTAACGTGATACTTAATAGAAAATACGTTCGTTATATACATACGTACATAAAATTACGCCTTTTTCCTAAGGGGTATGCCGCGACCAGAGAACGCCACTTGGTACGATCTTTACAAATTTCCTTTGCTTCATTGTCATCCATACATCTTGACATACAGGATATTTATTAAATTAGTCATGGTATAGATAGGTACCTATATAGTATACCCAAGAGGTTGTATAAATTTGTGGGAGGATATTTGAGTGGGGTTACCAAGTCGGAGAATCTGCCTTAAAATTTGTACGTATCTAATCCATAACTACATGCAAACGGTAACATGCCCGTTATGTTTAGTACCTTTTAGTATCTAGATCAGGGGCTCCCAACCTTTTCTTAGTCCGGGACCACATTGATATTATTCTTGTTAGCAGGGACCACTATGTAAGTACGAGTAGGAGCAGTTGTACCTATATTAAAAATAAAGTGTAATAATAAAGTGTAAATCATTCGCGGACCATATTTTGCCTTCCACGGACGGCTGGTGATCCGCGGACCACTGGTTGGGAACCACTGATCTAGATATATCTAATGGGTCTTAAGAATAACATTTTAAGTAGTTGACAGTTAACAATACTTGGTAAATGACAATAGGCTTTCATCTTATCCTGAGTATCGTGACGTGACACACGAGACTACTCGTTATTGTTTCACACCTCTTTATAACTCTTCTAGGAAATATTCCTCATGAATGTGTAATATTATAATTTAATAAATATGCTATTATTTTATGTAAGTACCAACGCATTTTACGCCACTAAATCCTAAATTTTATCCGACACTTTTTAAACTTCCTATGACTTATTTAAACCAATTTACATAAAGCCTCATTCACCTATAAAAACACTTTCCCTCTATTTTCTGTAAATAACCAACATCTGTTTGTCACTTTTGGAGTTTAGCGCATACAGACAGTTTGACGCGGCACAGGAACTATGTTTTCTGATAATAAGCAATGATGTAGGTACATGCGTATGTGAACTGTAGCTACTAATAGATATCGTCATTAAATACATATTAAATATCGATTATGTAAACAGACGGTGACCAAATATTTTGTATAAGTAGATACTTTATCTTTGACTTATAGATAACTATCAAACGGTTACATATTTGTTTCATAAGTCGTGACAACACAAACACATACCTACTTAGATGAATTCACTTAGTATACCTAGGTATCGAAATTGCTTACGATTTAGATCATAATTTTCGTGGAATTGGTGTTGAACATGTTCTAGCTGCCAAATAATATACCTTATTTAAGGTATTTATTTATCAAGCATACCTAGTTGTTCCTAAAAACCAAAGTTGTTGTTTGCAAAGCATAGCGACTCAAATTCTGTGCTTCAGTTTTTCACGTTGAAAGCGTCCGCGCCCGTAGGTGAGCGCGAGAGTTGAAGGAGTTGTGTATGAGCGCCATATACCTATGTAGATTTATGTATTTGACTACTGCCATCGAAATCTGCCCCTGCTATGTTTTGCATCATGTTATATTTACTTACTGGTAATAATTACTTTCCTATGCCTTTAAGGGCGTATATATGGAATAAGAGCTATAATTTTGACAGTAAATGTAAGGCTGAAAGGGTTGTATGATGGAGCCGAGAAAGCCTACTTCTGGGGGAGTGGGCATAACCCCGAGCACGAGTCTTAAAGATCGCTTCTATTATTAGCTTTCTGCTCCGACGTAGTCAGTTTAGTAACTCTATAATTTACATTCATACAAGGTAGGTTGGCGACTACGCGAAGACAATCAAATAACACTTATCATCTTACGTATTTCGTGCGTAGTGCAGAGATAATAACAAGACAACACTTTAATATGCCAATACAATCTACATACTTCAAATGAAGTGGAGTATTGTATTAGAAAATTAGCTATAAATCAATTGAAATTTTATCTCCATTCACCGATTGTTGTAGATATAAACGGTGTTGAACTTTAGACGATAAGGGCTGAGGATTTATGGTTGAATACATAGTATCCTAGAAAGTGTCTTATAAAAAATCAGGCGTACCTCTCTAGGTCACCGTTACTAGTCTTAAAGCTATTTAGTGGACGTACCAAATCGATTGCATTGATTGGAAAATGTCGTACATTTTTCATAAAGAGCTAAAGTCCTCTTATCTAATAATATCTAACAGGTTCGAAATTATTGCTGAGTTTACTAAGATAAAAGCATATTAAAATAGGTACCTCGGTCTATCTATCCTCGGCAATCAAATAGACGTAAAGCGCTGAAGCAACAAAATTCCAAACTACAAATTAAATAATTGTAATTTCATTTATTTGATCTAAAGAGAAATTACAAAGGCGATATCTTTCAATGAATCATATAAACGTTTGAGATAAGCCGACAACAGTAGTACAGTGTTATCAGTCGCAAAATCATGGTCACAATGATAGCACACCACAACACAGAACAGTGATAACGAACGGTCCGTGTAAACGTAGAATTACTTTATTATTAGCCGTACGTGTTTGTTTTCAAATGAACTATTAATAGTTTTGTAGGTTAGAAGCAAAATGGGTGTTCCTATGGTAAATAGCTGCTGTTTCTGTGCTACTTTACACACAGGAACTTTAATCATCGGATACCTGTATTCAGTAAGTATGTATTATTTTATTCTACACATCAAGATAAAGATTTTCTTTTGTTTTCGTAACACAAAGAAAGTCTTTCATTTTCTTTGCGAAATTTCATTTTCATTTTTCGTGTCCTTGTCGCGTGTATGCATTTATCTCACAGTGTATTTGCTAATTATAGTGGTGACAGCATACAGTCGTAAAGTAAAAACGTTTCAAGGTGATTATTATGAAAATCGCCTGAGGTTTTTCTCTTAGCAATGCGCATTTGTACAACAGCTGTTATCTGCTAAACCCGCTAAAGTTATTTAGTATCTCGTACTTTGTGTCCCTTAGTTTAATTACACCTTTAGATTATTTATAGTAGGTATCATTTACCATTATAATCGTAGGTTTGGGTATGACAGTCTGTCGTTCTGCTAAACTGCGAATTGCTCGAACACTAAACGATATCTTTTTACTGTCTGATCATTAAATATTGGTTCATATCCGAATTTTGTGTCTGTTGTTTACATAAAGACTATAATAGATTACATTTTAGAACTCTACTTGTCTATTATTAAGAAGAAGATAGTCGTGAGTATCATCCTGTATGTATATAACCAATGTACTTCTATGTTCCAGGTATGGGCTCTCCTAGAGCTAGCAGTGTACTGCTTGCTGGTGACCCTGGCGCCTCTCGGCAAGAACGGCACAGTGTCCACACACAAGCTGGCACTGTTCATCGTCGCAGCCGTCGTGAGTGGAACACATCTCATCAGCTCTGTACTCCTGGTCGTAGCTGCTTATAAGGTGATTGATTGTTGGTGAATTTTGATTACAGTTTTAGCAGAGATCTTAAATTTTCGTGAGGTAATCGAAATCATTGAATATGCAGCGTTTGCATCGATATCAGTGCTTTCAAATAACTGTTTGAAAATATGTTTAACTTTATAATCAAACTCAATAACTTGCCTGAGTTGGACTGGACTTCAACTAAATATTCAGTCCAGAACAGAATTTTAATGCAGAAAAATAATAGGTAAAAAATGGGTATCTTTACAAATTATGATATAAATCTGTAATTAAATTTATATCTGCAAGGATAAATTAACACCTAGGCACAGTAACCTATCTGATAACTAATAATTTCGAAACTAGATTTCATGTTAAGATTCCAATATACCTACCTACACCTATGTTTCGCAAGGATCTATAGGTAGGTATTTTTTCTATGTTAGGTATTTTTCCTATGTTGGATTGAAAAAAAATGATGGGGAAAATAGCTACTATACCTTTCTGTAAAGCTCAGTATTTTTCAGAAATACCGCAGTAAAGTAGTCATTTAATATAATATAATGTTTCATTGTTGCAGAAAATGCCGTCCCTGACGCTTCCATGGACGATAGTGACGGGCATCATCACGTGCCTGTTCTTCCTCATGTCGTTCACCGGGCTGAGCCTCATCCTGCAGGACGAGGGCGAGATGCTCGAGGTGGAAATAGCCATCGTCTCCATGTACTTCGCTAGAGCTTGTGAGTACCATACGTCATGATAACGGGAAAAAATGGGGAAGAATCCTAGAAAGGTTTGTCTACTGTAAAACAGCTCTGTTATCTCACTTAGCCAGGCTATTATAGTGGGCTCTGGGTGAAGTTCTCTAATTTTGAGACAAAACCCAATTTAGCAATGTGTTAGAATGATTCCTAGAAACATTACTTTTAGTAGTTATTTAGATTTAAGCTACCTACGTAATTAATTATTCCACAGTCTGTGCTAATGTCAGGTCAAGAAACTGGTTAAATATGAATATGGGTATCTATACCCTTTTTTATTGTTCTATTAATATTATATTACCTGTTAATTATATTACCTCTTTAATTATATCTTGCACGCACTTTATAGCTATAAGTTACTAAAGTTTGTTTTTTGTTTCAGGCATTTCTGTGTACTGCATCGCGGTGGTCCACAGTAGACATAAACAAATAATGTACGATGAAGACGAAAGACGGTTTCAGCATTCCGGCAGACTGTATGCAGGGGTGAAGACTGATGATCATGCTATTTAAATCTGAAACAACGATGTTCTATACAATTTAATGAAGAGATAAATTGTATTGAAAGAGCTGGTCAAATATCTTGTTTTAAATAAATTAACGTAAGAATATGACTTATTTTCGATAAATTATATTATTTATTACTTTTACAATAAAAATATTTTATTTTGCCCTTTTAAGCAATCAAAATCTGTAATTTATTTCTCTGAGACTCATTAAGGTTCCTTGATGTGGGACACTATAATGGCCCATATTTATCTCGGGTCTTGCGTAGCTACGTTAGTTATGAGGAAAAAAAACAAAATAAAGCCGTCAAGTTAAGATGATAAGTGAAAGTATAAAACTGTAAAACGGAACGTTCAACTGACGTCACGCATAGTGCGTACGTCAGAGCATTCAGCACGGAGCGTTTATCGTCTTGTCAAAATAATTGTTGTTTTCCCCGATCTCGCAAGAGGAAAACCAGCTTCCTTCCTCCGTAATAAAACCGAAATATTTCCTAGATTAAGGAAATATTTAAATAATAAAATATTTTAATTGTTTATAGAATATAATTATTGTATTTAAGGACTGTGAAAGTGATTTGTTAACTGTTTTCGAGTGCGTACAGTGCGTGTTTACTGAAGATAAATAAGAAATCGCAAGGAGCTTCTATTTATTAGGTATGTTATCTTTTATCACATGATTATGTCAATTTATTAAAACCTCTCGTTTTGAGATACGATACGAATCTTACGTGTCATTGGTATTTCTCATATGTTTTCATGTTAGCAAGTTTCGCTTATAATTTCAATTTAAATGAAAAATTAAATATAAATATGATTAAAATTTGGCTCTGTTTATCTCATGTTACGTCTAGTAACATTAGTATTTGATATAGTCTTTATCTTTTACAGTCGATTCTTTTTATCTTGGTAAAAATCTTATAGCCTAGGTAGGTATTAAGTTATAAATATACTGACATAAATTACCGATTGACTTACTATAAGCCTGGTACCCAACTTTAACTTGCTATGTAGTAAGCAATCTGGTTACTATTGATTTCTGAAAGAAGCATATTTTACCTGTTTATTATTATCTATTTATTAAAACTTAATATAGTTGGAAAGATACTATCTGGCTAGGTATGTATAGTTATTAGTGAAATCTGTGTCATTCTGAATCTACAATAATGATCATAGAAATTGTGAGACTGCTGACATATTATTAAAATACAGTTGGTTTCTTACTAAACCAACATTTGAATTAGTTACCTACCCATCTTTCAAAGTATTGTTTCATCTATCTTAAAAGCAAGAGAAACAGTATGACCAGTAAACTGCCAATCCCTATAAAAAGTGCAATAAATCAAGTTTTGCACCAATTTCAGTTAATTACATATTCTGAATCAGCTGTTCAAGATCTATACATAGTCTTTAGACAGTTTTAAACAATATGAGCAGTAAATAGCTTACACTGTGCATACATCTGCCAGGTAGTCATTTGCATCTCACATAAGATAAGTTTATCACACAAGTCAGTCAGCCTGAAATCTAGAAAAGTCTGTAAGTACTGCACAAACAAGTGTTATCATAACATTGACCTAGTGTTTTATAAATAACTACACAACTAATAGGAATTTCCTTATTGTTATTACTTCTTGATAACTTCCCAGTGCCCTACTATCATTCATTAATAGAAATAGATTCATAATGTAACACTCACTTTAAGTTAAACAAGCAGGTAAAGCTATGTTTGTGTACTTTAAACTTTGCAGTAACTGTAGAGTGATATGGAAACTTGCACAAAATTAATAGAGAAAGCTTGGTTCATGTTTATTCAAACCAGTCCATTTTGCTTACATAAACCTATCCTGAACCTAAGTGTTTACTATTTGTAAAATCATACACTTTTTAGAGTTCTGTATCAGAAGGGTAAAACCAAAACCCTATTACTGAACCTTGCTGTCAATCAGTCTGCCTGTTTTATACAGAATACTCACAAGTTTAATTCTCTTTTGATACCGATGTCCACTCCATTCAGTAAATATATTTTCTCAATAATTGTTTCAGAAAGTTTCATTTATTAACTTACTCTCAAGCTCTTCATATACTTTTATAAATACCTGTTTTACCATTCACTACAGTATAAACAACTTTTACTGATGTAGAGCTTATCTGTATGTCCAGCAATTTCTTTAAACATAATGCGGTAAAACATTTTCAATAGGTAGGTAACTTATTTCAGTTTTTACCAAAAGAGGACTGTCTAGTTTAGTTAGTGCTCTAGTCATAAAAAATTAAAGTTGCCTTAAGTTAATGCATTTATTAATTCTATTTTGTCTCGTAAATAACAAGTCATGAACATATCAGTATCTTAACAAAGTGTTTTTATTTTCATTATATTTGCTTTAACTTTAGAGTCTTCTTATAAGTGGTAAAACAAACAAACAATTTATTTTTATCCTTTTAAATTGTAGAAGCCAAAGAAAACATATAAAATTCCTCACTTTAGGCCACCTACTGCTTATAAATATTCAATTCGCATCTGTTTGTAGTATTCGTACTCGGTCCATGCCAATGTACAGACATTTCAAGGTTAAAAGTATAAAAACACTGGCAAATATAAATTGGCTGAAACGGAATCCATTTGGTAATTAGATAACAGTTTTTGTTGTTGTATAGCTGTAAAACTGTGCTTACTAAAAACTTTGCTAAAAAGATGTGTATATGTACTGAATAAGTGATTTAGGTAAAAGTTAATTATAATGATCATTACCACCCCACACAAAAATTTGTTAAAAATATTGTAACTTTATTTTTTGCATGGTATCTTAACAACTGTATACAGATACATAATAGCCAAACTTAAAGCCTTAAGCTGCCTTCCTACATGGTTTTATACCTCCTTAGTTCTCTAGTTTCCTGGTATCCTTTAATTTTGCAGGCAAAGAAGTCCAATTAATTCTCAGTAACAAGCTCCAGTATTCTTTAAGATAAGATCTTTAATAAAATGGACATAAATCAAACTATTCTTGTATTCACTAATTGTGTGGCATCTTTAATTAATAATAGTCCACTACTGGACTATGATACTTGTTGTATGATATATGCATGTATTAACTGTTTATGTCAATGGTAATTCCTGAACGAGAACTGTGTGTTAATTAATTGCTTGATTGTGTGTAAAGACGTCAATTTATTTTAGTTTCCTCGTTTGAAATAAAGGCACAGAACCAAAGGAATGATTCTTAAAGTGTTTAAATTACTGTCTTGATTGGTGCGAAGTTTGTTTTTACGATGGGAACACTCAACTAGTCAAGATCAATATCAAATCATTTATTAATTTAGATGAAATGTCAAACTTATGATAGTCATTGCAATTACTGAATCTACCACTAGCTCGAAATGGGGATTAGAGCCTTATGAGAAGATCTAGCAAGAAACTCACGGCCACTATTTTCAATCGCCAATGTGGTTGATTGATACAATATTCAAATCAATTCTATACTAGGTACCTACCCAAAAGCATACATCAAAATGTTTAAGATATTTTATAAGACTAACGAAACTCTCGTTATAAATCTACTACCTGTTTAATAAAAAAAGAGTTCAGCCTAGCGATAATGGCATAGTGACCAACTTACCCACTTCGCCACAGTCATTTTCATTTGTCTTTTCAGCCCGACGCTTAGCGCAAATAAAGTCTAGATAACATAGTGCCTAAATAAATACGTACTATATACTCGTGCGATAGTATCGGAGCTGACCTTGAGGGTGTCCAGCGAGGTGCGCAGGCGCAGACCGTGGCGCCGGCGCGTCACTCTGACAGTTATTATTAGTGGACGACTGGTTTCTGCGCCACTGGATCACGCTTCACAATACAGCATCTGCTCTACTCAGAATGTACAGAGTGATTAGAAAATTAACATTATTAGTGACGGAATATTATCCACTCTTGATAGTTCATGGACATATCAGAGTTTGTCTAAGAAGTTTTGACATTACGTAAATTAGATTTAGTTCTAGGAGAGTGCCCAAAATGTATGAGAAATATCCCAGCTCCGATTGAAACTTCAAATATGTAGCAATATAAGTAGTAAAGCCATTGATTTAGATGATAGCTCTTATCGTGATTATCATTTCATTGCGTCGAAATTGCTTTTTTGGGTAGGTACCTAGGTATTTTTCTTTTTTACTCGGATTTCGTCCACGTTTACCTGAGTGTTTGTTGATATAATGCCGTTTGATGAACAAACATTTTCGCAGTTTACTTAAAAATTAAACAGGTGTTCGGCATGTCTCGATTTGCATTTGAACAGCTAAGGACAAGTGAAGGATAATGAATATCATGCACTTGGCTAGACGTATGACAGACAATACGCTTCCGTGTGTTTCGTCGCCAAGATCGTACAATGTCTCTCGTACAGTTTCAATACCTGCAGAACAATATTATGCTCATCTATACTAATATAATTTGTTTGTATGTTTGTCTGAACGCGCTTATCTCAGAAAATACTGCGACAATAAGAG
Organism: Anticarsia gemmatalis; assembly: GCF_050436995.1. NCBI lineage: Eukaryota > Metazoa > Arthropoda > Insecta > Lepidoptera > Erebidae > Anticarsia > Anticarsia gemmatalis. Next base: position 13,042,624 of record NC_134756.1, read on the forward strand.
CAGAGTACCAATATTTTTTTTTACATTATGTGACAAGTAAGCGAAGTTGCGCGGGTCAGCTAGTTTCTAATAAATATGTGAAACTTAACCTTTTCACCGCCACGGACGTTAAGAGACGTAAAATTGAAAATCGCTCACGACGCCATCGACGTGATAGCACGTCAAAAATATCACTTTTTTATAGTTCAAAATAAACATACAACAATACGTTTCAAGTGTTTTCTTTCTCCTGTTATTATTACCTAAACATATTTATTACATTATTACACAAAGACATATAATAATTAGACAGTTGTACCTGAAAAAAAAACAAAGTAAATCATCATGCAAAATGTATAAATTTAGCCCGCAAATCCACGCCACAGACGTGAAGACGCGTCAACTAGTGATGTGCAAGGAAAAGGACTACAATCTAAACACTTTATGCAATATTTCGAAAACAAATTGAAATACTTCACTCCTTTCTGAAAAAAAAATTTTTTGTCTGATATGTTTTAAATTAGATTCAATACAAACCTAAATATGTAATAAAACTACCATATCTAGTGATAAACTCATGACTAAATAAGTGCAAATCGATCATTTTGTGGCAACTCTCGCGCATCTCTATTAGCGGAATCCCTTACAGTGCTTCGTACGCCACTGACGGAATGAGACGGCGCGCTCTGACGTCACCCGCGCTGCTGGACACTCGTAGTGTTGTTGCAATACGTTATTAATAATAGGTACATAAATTCTTGTGTATAATAAATTTTTCGTACACCATCTGCGCCACAAAAATGTCTTCAAGTCAAATGACGACAGAAGAGCTGTTGAGAGTGTTAGAAGGTGTAGAAGATGATGTTACATATTCTGAAGCAGAATCTTTAAGGAGTGACGATTTAGAGGTAAGTTATTGTTTGAATACATTAAACAAACAATAAAGGTATTATTAATGTTGTAGGACTAACAAAAAAACACAGTTATCATGCCAATACGTACTATCTATGTTTATTGTACCTTTTAGGTATAGTTACTACTTTTGTCGTTATTCAATATTAGAAATATGTTATCACTACATAGTATATTTGTATGCTTAAATCGTTAAAACTACGCAACAGATATTGATGCGTTTTTTTAATAGATAGAATGATTAAAAAGGAATGTTTTATGTATAATATTACATTCAAGAAATAGTGGAGAAATATTGTTATTAAATACCCGTGCTAAGCAGGAGCGGGTCACACTGGTACATCTCTAATATAAGGCGGCAAAATTTGAAATCGCAGCGCTGACCACGCCAGTGGCGTTTCTTAACGTCAAAAGGTGTCGTCACAACTGGGATTAGTGCTGTGACTTTTTGAATAAAATATTTGAATTAAGTACTTTTTTTATGCAAATTGTTCGTGTATATCATTGTTATTTTTGGGTAATGAGTACTGAGTAGTGTAAAGTTGACACATGGGAGAAATTCAATAAAATTTTGTGGTACTTTTATGCAATTTTTACTCATAATATAAGAACACGTAAAATTAATCGAAGTTTTATCGATATACACTTTTCCCGTGACTATTATTTTGTAGGTATAAACGAAGGAATTTATTGCTTGGCGTGGGGAACACCGATTTTCAATATTACTCTGGCGGTGAAAAGGTTAAGCTGAATAATCTACTAAACCGGCCCAAATACAACCATCCATAGTTTGCCACTAAAGAACAAGGAGTCATTGGAACTTAATGCCAAAGGTTAAAGAGGGTACGGGTCTTACAAACTGAAAACAATTATGAGAACGAGTACTATTAAAGCTTTAGTAAAAAAAATGTGATGTCACCAAAAGCCATCAGGCCTCTTCTGTCAGAATGTAGCCGAGTGTAGAGTACAACCTGTATAGTGGAGAAGAGGTTTCAATCAATAATAAGTAAGGCAAGAGCTGTCCTTGATGAGTCCATTATCAGGTCTAGCGGGACTACGCGCTGTGGTGCAAACCACAGGAGCTTGCAATCCTAATAAGTAAGAGCATCTTTGTTTCTCGAAGAGAGTTTAGGTGCTGGTTCAAATTGACGTCAAATTAAGTAATAAGTATTATCGATTTTACAAATAATCACCTTTTCTTTTGCTAAATACCAAGCAATGGATGTAATTTTAATTCTATAATTAGGCACTAAGTTTCCTTACGTTGTCACCTATTGTCAGGCTATAGTCTTATCCAAATTGCAAAGTATTCTATCAACCTTTGTCACCAGCCATTTTTTCAAATCTTCTCATAAGTTCAAGTCTTTGTTGTAACTTAGCTTTCATTTATGATAAACAATGTTATTACGAGCATTACCCTATTTTAATACATAGTGAAAGCTTAGGTATAAATCTTTGTTTGTCGAATATAATATGACCAATTGCATCAAATGGAATGTTTAAATGACTTTAGTGGTCTCGATGCATAATGCACATCCCTTCAAAATCGCCTCATCTTTTGGCTTGTTCCTTCAAAGTAATTACAATGTCTGTTCTTGTATTTTCTCGTAAAAAGTAACAACAAGTATCCTGTTTCAATGTTGTCTGTGATCCCTCTCGCCGGCCAGTGTTCTCTTGACAATGGACCCGAACGATAGAGGGTAAGTCACTCTATAATACTTCTCTACTGTTATTTACTCTCTTCTAGGTATTAGAGCTGGTCTAGGGTTGAAAAAAAGCCCTGTGCTATTGATGTTCTAAAGGTAACATTCCCTTTTTGTGTACTATGTAGTTTATTAACTTTTAACTACCATTAAATGGGGTTAGGTGCTTTAGGAATATTTGGAGTTAATTCGATAATAGAAATAAGTAAATAGCTCGCTTAAAAAGCTAGCAACGAGTTCAGTTTTCCGGTTCTTGGTACTAAATATCACTATGATTAAAATTGTAGCATTTCAAATAGTGTAATTGATCTTAAAAATGCCCCTGTCTTTACATTTTAAAGTAACTCCTGTATTCAAAAAGAGCCTCGTTTACCCGGTAATTGTTATTGTAGTAATGCAACTTTTTTTTAGTTTTGTGACAGGTCAATATAGCCGTCAAAATTAATTCAAGTTTTTTGTTTCTGAGTGCTAGAGGTTTCAGCTGTTTGTCTTAATTATTCAGCGTCATGTTTATTAATAAAATCGACTCTCCTTCACCTCTATGAATGAGATGTTCTTGTTATGTATGAAGCTTAGACTAATAAAATATAGTAATTTGTTTTATTTGTCGATTTAGATTTAGCAATTCCTTCTGGAATTGGTTAATGATAGTGATGTAATTACTGATATCAATCTATCTGTAATCTTTGAAAATAGCCGTTAGTTTACATGACAGTAGTACAAGAAAACTCGTTTTCAGTTCGTTATGCCTTTTTTGTAAAAGTTGCTTGTATATCTGCGTCCAATATTTATGTTATTTCATTATCTAGCTACATATTTAAATTATATAATTTGGTGTTTATATAATCTTAGCACATTAAAACAAACCTTGAACTCGATTGAACTTTGCCAATCTGTGCGCGATTTTAATAACGACACAATTGCGTGTAACAATCTATACGTAAAATAATCTTATTTTAGATTTTTGAAATGAAATGAAATGAAATGAAAATAATGAAATGAAATGAAAATAATTTTAATTTTAAAACACGCATTCTTGATTGCACCACAAACCTTTAGGTTTCGGGCTCGTCTTATCATTTAAGTGACTTTTAAGAAAGTAAATAAATTGCGTACTAACCACGATAGTTTAAAAGCTTTAATAGTTTTTGAGTCATAGCTACTTAGTAATTATGCAACAGTTTCTTTGGTGATTACGACATTATTTTTAGAGTTTGGAAACATGCTGGTTTTACCAATCGTTAAACTATGTGGCTCCTTGGGAAACGCCGTCAACATACCTGCCTATACACAAGATAGGCTAATGCTCTGTTTTGATGTACAAACTCGTATAAAGCACAGACTTTATACTCAAAAAAAATTTGACCGTCGAAAATGTTTTGAATTTATAGCTTTTGTTTAAGCTGTAATGTGTCTACCACGCCATGTCTGTTTTTGCAAGAATAAATAGACTTTTATGATTAGCGTAGCTTCTGCCCGAGACTTTGGCCGCGGGGAAATTTACTCCAGTTTAAAAAATATCCTTTGTTTTAATACGGTTTTAATTTAATTAGGGTTTAATATAATTATAAACCAGGTTATAAACTGTATGTATAGCGAATCTCAGTAAAATCCATTCAGAAGTTTTCGTGAACATACCCACAAACTTTATCATTTACTAGCTGACCCGTGCAACTTCGCTTGCGTCACATAAGAGAGAATGGGTCATAATTTTCCCCGTTTTCCCCGTAGCGTGATGATATAAAGCCTATAGCCTTCCTCGATAAATGGGCTATCTAACACTGAAAGAATTTTTCAAATCGGTCCAGTAGTTCCTGAGATTAGCGCGTTCAAACAAACAAACAAACAATCAATCAAACAAACAAACAAACTCTTCAGCTTTATAATATCAGTATAGATAACAACAGTAACATAGACGTACATCTATGAGTCATATTGTTATTTGATTACTAATAAAAGCCCAGTGCCCTCAAGCTGTTTAATTAGTTCTTATGTTGTTGATATTTATAAACATTTATCAATGGCCGTCTGATGACGTAGGGCCGTTAGTGTAGTCTCAATTATAACGCTTGGGGAATTTGAAATGACGCTGGCATACGTCATAGGGCTTCGTCGAAATGTTGTTGCTCAATATTGAATTGGGCACTTTCGATGTGCAAAGTTTTGAAGTACTTATATAATTTATATAGGTAGGTATCTAATGTGGAAAATATAACGAGAGAAAGTAAAAAAGTAGAAGTGCGGCGGCTAGAGAGATTAATGAAGCTGAATTATTATTTTACTGTCGGTAGCTATTGTATACAAATACATATGTTAGTTTCGTTAAGGCTTTGGTGAAAAAACATTATCTATTGTCTTATTTATTTGCCTCAAAGTAGGCCTCCTTAATAAAGTTGATACACTCGTTTTGCAGGTGTTCAATACTTACATACACATTTCTACTATTTTGATCCTAATTTAAGACATCTCCAAGTAGGTATTTATATTCCTATACATACCTAACTATCATAGTTCTTCATGTATAAAAATTTTCGTCATTTTTCATTATGAGTATGACTCACAAAACCTTGTTTCAACGACGACCTAATTCCTAAAAATCTGACCTGATTTCTGAAACAAGACAACAACAGTCTAGCCAAAACGTAACGAACATTACAGCCCCGCCTTCTTACGTTTCAAAGAGCATTACAACGCTATGACGTCACGCGCCAGTGACGTCACAATGTTGTAGAGGTTTATCTGCCATAGTGATGGTGTTCTCGTTCAGTTGCAGCGCGCGTGCCGAGGAAGGAACAACGATGGGTGTTCCGCATATAACTTCGTTTTGTTGGTGTATGGGCCTTGAAGTCGGCTCAAGGTGTGTCGGATTTATGCATTTGGTAAGTTCTTGTTTTTCTTTATTAAAAGTTATTGTCGTGTTGTTAATCAACTGTTGCCATGGCAACGAACAAATGCATTTTTTTGTGTGAATTATTTTTCTTTCTTATGTGGTCTTCGTTGCCATAGCAACAAACAAACATTGTATTTTTTATTTTGCAAGTTTAACGGCCATTTGCAATTTATGAATAAGTGTCAGTTAACCTAATTGATAGATAAAGGGACAGCAAGCAAGTGAATGCAAACAACTGAATTTAGAAGGCTAAAGTCCAGTTTCGGCACTTCTGGATAACTATTAGATAGCTTTTAAGATAAACTTCTGACAGTTGTTTGTATGACAACAGACATTAATTATCACTCTATCTGGCTATGTTACTTGACACTTTTTCTATACTGTGAAACTGGCCGTAAATGAATATAGAATTAATCCTACCGATGCGCACTAACCCCCGGTTTCTAAATACATTTATCTATTCAATAGCGTTTAAACTCATATGATAAAAACGCTATTGAATAGATAAACTACCGCTAAATGTACCTCAGAAACTGGGGGTAAGTTGTCTTAATATTTTTATGTATTGTTGTCATGTGAAAAAGCTACGCGTGTGTTTACTGACCTTCGAGTTTTTATATCTATACTAATATTATAAAGCTGAAGAGTTTGTTTGTTTGAACGCGCTAATCTCAAGAACTACGGTCCGATTTGAAAAATTATTTCAGTGTTAGCTAGCCCATTTATCGAGGAAGGCTATAGACTAAATATCATCACGCTACGACCAATAGGGGCAGAGTACCAGTATACAAAATTACAAAAACGGGGAAAATTTTGACCCGTTCTCTTTTAGCGAGCGAAGTTGCGCGAGTCAGCTAGTGACTTATAAGTGTATAAATAAATCCTGCTTTTATCGGTGTTATAATTCATCTTGTAGACATAGACCGGTTTTAGTCTATTCTTGGTAGTAGGATAATTCTAAACGTATTACATATTAGCATTAGCATTTGTGACGTTGCGTGAATTCAAAGTTGAGTGTTTATATTTCCTATTGTAAAGGTTATTCATAGTTATTATTATAAAGTCACATTAGTAGTCTGGAGATTGAAATTCAATCGTAATTATTAATATCCTGTAGAGTAGTATAAAGTCTGGTATTGTAGTTTTTATTTCATCATTCCATACTACATCTATGAAACAAACTAGCGGACTGCCCCGACTTTGGCCGGGTATAGTACAATTTTATCCCGTTGATTCCATTGGTTACAAATATAAAACGTTTAATAAAAAAATCCAGTCTTTAAAAATATCTTGTTAAGTAATACATCTTGTCTAAATGAATTCAGAATCCAAGGCCGCTATTATTATGCAAAAAAAAACTTTTTTAAATACTTCTCCTAATACGACAGTCGTTTTAATCCCACTTTCCTCTACTTATTATCTTAAACAAAGACAATGTACACTGATAACAATGTCAATAGTAGTTTTATTACACACACTTCACTCACATTCTTCATATTGGTGGTCTAGACGGTATAGTGGTATGGCAATAACCGGCCTGGGTACAAGGTTACAAAGGACTTATGAAGGTGACTGTACAGGCGGTTACCAAAATACGTTTACTCGAAAAATAATATACGTAGTGACGTACAGTTAAATTGAAACCTACAAAATTGTTGTGAATCGATATGTTCCTTTAAAGTTTGATAAATTCTCTTTTTACTAGCTTTTACCCGCGACTTCGTCCGCCACCTGAATTTTCCCATGGGAATAGGTAAATTTCCCGGGGTAAAAAGTAGCCTATGTCCTTTCTCGGGTATCAAAATATCTCCATATCAAATTTTATGCAAATTGGTTCAGTAGTTTAGACGTGATTGAGTAACAGACAGACAAACCCTCGCAACGCAAGAACAAATTATTAGAGCGGGAGTTGCTTAGAAAAAAAAAGGCATTAGTAGAATTCCTGTTTTGACTAAAGAATGAAAAAAAAGCAACATTCTTTATACAACTGAATACTTACATTAAAAAAGGTGTGTATTTTTAAACGCGTTAATATTCTGCAGTGTGTATGCGTCGCATGTTCTCACGCACTCATGAATATGTACATCGCAGTATTGTGACGTTGTAAGAATTGGGCGCAGACAGACCCGTGCGACATAACTATAGCTATATAGGACTGTTCAACCAATAGCTATACATATACGTGCACAATTACACATATTTATAGCTATTGGTTGTTTCTATGTACATACATAAATATCAGACCATTTATCCGAGGGTGTGGAGGTGTATGATATACTCACGTTTCGCCATTAACAATGCTAGTCCCATATAATATGTGGCGAGCTTGTTTTACCAAATGCCGGGTTAGTATTGATAAAATAATTTATTATAGATTAAAGAAATACCCATAGTACTTTGCCCGATCTGGGAATCGAACTTAGGACCTCGTAGTTAGCACTAACTTTACATTACCAATTACCGACAGAGTATGTTGTTAAAAAAATAAAATTAATGAGTATAGTGTACTTTATCCTTGCCCGACCTGGGAATTAAACTCGAGACCTTATGACAGCACCACCTCAGCAGTCGGGTACACTAGCGACCGCGCCATAGAGGCAGACAGCATAAGTATAGCTACATATACACTAATATATACAGCTTTACATTGTTTGTAATCAAGTGAATCAGGTCAAGTGCGTTGTCGAATTGGTTCATTGGTGTATTTACTCACGAAACCCACAGATGTGGGTAATTAATCTTTCTTAAATGTACTCGTAACCAGCGGTCCTGTATGACAACATGTATGGATGTGAATGAAGCAAAGGAAGTTTGTAAGAATTGTACCCAGTGGCGTTCTGTCGTCTCTGCCTATGAGAAGAAGGCGTGAATTTATGTATGTATGTATGTATGTAAATGTAGGATGTACGTGTATGGAGTGGTAGGTTTTTTATTGCGGTTTTTGTAGAGATAAGTCTAGACGTTACTATGATGTTTGAGGCTTAGATAAAAGATCTCGTTTATGAGTGCCGTGTGATAAAAAGTAGCTTAAGAATTATGTCGAATAATATAGAATTTTGCGTGTACTAGCTATCGGTTTTAGTAAAAGCCTTAAAAGATATGAATTTTGATAATCTATAAAAGTAATCCTATATCCTATATGCCTCCATCAGGGATGACTTCAAGGTGTAGGAAAATATGTATTTTTAAACATAATCCCGCACTATGAATTGCTCGTGTCGCGGGAAATTTTGCAAACATACGAACAATGGACACATGGTACAACCAGTACCAACATATAATACATAACAGGTATAAAAATCAGTAAATCAGCTAATATAATTTTACATTTTACTGGTAAACTGTTAAGCTACTTATAGAAATGGGCAAAGGCCTCTCCCACATTCCAGAACTCTCGGCGGCCTGTTTCCTCTAGACATTAGTCCAAGAACGTTTTTTTTATTATATTTTTATTTATTTATTTTATTTACGTATCCAAGTTGTCTCGCCATCTTGTCTAACCCGTCTCCGCAAAACAGGTAAGCTCATTGGTTGAAGACTTTTTTATTTATTCTAACAACTTGTCTTGTATCTTGCAGGTGGTATCAGCGATCCTGCTGATAGTGGTGAGTATATTCGCGGAGGACGCGCGCGCGCAGACGGGCACGGCGGGCGACCTGGACGGGCTGTACTCCAAGCTGCACAAGGTCGCCGTCACCGTGGCCGTCGTCACCGTCGTGCATGTCATACTTGCTATCACGCTCATTGTCTCCGTTATTAAGGTAATTACTACTTTACTCATTATTTAGAGTATTTATCAGGCTGCCTGCCGCAAACGCAGAATGCATTTAACGCGCCATGGTGGAACATGGTTTGGAGAAACGAAGAAATTTTAGCCTAGAGATGTGTAATAATCTACCGTGATTCAATCTGACCGATTAATAAGTTACGTACGCTCCTTTACAACCTCGCTCTGCGTCAACGGACAGACAGTCTTATGTACTTATTTATTGAAAGATACGGTGGCACGTAAGTTCATGCGATTGCCGTGAGGAGTTCTTGAGTTTGAATTCCGGATCGGGCCGAAAATGTTATCTGAAATTCTTTGTGAATTAACCGGAGTTAGGAAATTGAGACTGTACATATCTGTGCTTCGGATGGCTTTATTATTATTAAAAACCGTCCTGTGCATGATATTTCTCTGGTCGTGTTGGTTATCCGACCAACCGAACTATAAGACTGAAGGAATAGGGCGTGTACCTGATATTGTTCGACACTTGGACACTAAACAAAGTCGTGGAGTTGGTCGGTTTTAAAGATTGAAGCGCCCGTAGCCAGTTGCGCTCACCGGTCGGTAAACGATCTGTGGGTAAAGCAAACTTTATAGAAATAGATGGGTGACCGTATAGTGGTATTAGAACAGAGCGTCTCCGTGCTTCGGAGGGCACGTAAAAAGTCGGTCCCGGTTGTTGTCAATTAACAGTCGTTAAGCCACGTCAAAGGCCTTCGGGCGGCTTGAACAACTTTGACACTAAGTTGACCACTAACCATACGATGAGAGAGACATTGTCCATTAGAACAGTATATAATTTTTATGGAAAATGTATATTGAATCGAATAATATGTTTATTTCAGCGCAACACAATAGGTCTCCGAGTATGGGTGTACGTGATGTCGCTGCTGGCGCTGGGCGCACTACTGTGCGTGCTGATACTGTGCGCCATGTACGGCTTCTCCGCCACCGGCTCCGACATCTTCATCTCCTTCCTTGAGGGACTCGTGTTCTTCGGTAAGACTACTTTACTTACTATCTAACATTTGTACATAGTAGTTCAATTTATGTTGGTTCCAAAATGTTTGTTTTGTAGGTCCCATCAAATCAAAAAAAAATATATTAAAGAATAATTGCGTTACCTAGCAAAACATTTTTGGCAAACAACAAAAAATAAAATTTTAGTCTCAGAATAAACAAAGAGTAATAAGTGTCTTGTTCACGACACATATTGTGGACAATTTTCAATTATCATAATGGTCGTCTATCTATCAGTATTCTAACAATCTGCTTAGAGACTATTTCCTAGCCATCAATGGACTAACCGCGCCCAAAGACAAAAAATAAAAGATTTAGGGTCAGCTATATAGATAATTCTTCTTTACAGCGATAGATGGCGTTATTCTCCAAACCAGTCTATTTGAATAAAATAAGTTAATACTTATTTGTTTGTCCATTTGCAGGTATCCTAGGCTACTGTATACTGTGCGTGAACAGCTACTACCTGATGCTGAAGAGCGCCGAAGATATGGAGGGTCCTAACAAGTCCTCCTACCCCAAACAACACTATGGTGAACCTGAGATGGAGCCTTAAATCAACGAGGCTTTAAGAAGTAAGGGTCATTGTTACACTGTCATTATAATATAATAATAAATAAATAAATTTAACCCATTACTCTCCCACTGCTGGGCAAGGGTCTCCTCCCGTAATGACGGAAGGGTTAGGCCTTGATATATAATATTAATCTGAATTATTTGAAAATAGGTATGAAAATGCTGGTTTGAAGCCCCCTTTAGGTGTATGGTGGTTTCTTAATGCAAAAAAAAAAAAAAGTTATTTGGGCGATTTTTTTTATGAAATGTCTGTTTATTGATGTTTGTCGAAATTTCCCTGTGTAATAAGGGTGTTCTGATTGCTGCACGGGTTGTTATACATACGGAGGATGACAGATTTTGCTAACTCATGATATATTAAATCTGTCTTCAGATTTATGTATTTCATCTAAGATAGATGATGAAAACGGTATGTTTTTTTACCAAGGTAGAGATTTTGCCAAAAACAGACTCAAAATTTGGTATACTTACATAGAACCATAATAGATTTATATTGTTTTCAAATAATTATGATAGTGTAATAGTTTCCTCTTATAATTTAAATGCGAGTAATACACGAGCTAAGTTGTTACAAAGATTAATTTATAAGTTTTTACATACAGAATAACACAACGGTGGATATAAAATATTTTGGATTCAAGCATTTATTTAGCACCTTATTATTATGAATTTATTTTTTATAAAAAATTATTTGATTAAATATTTTATTAAAAAATCGTATGTGTAATGTCGAAACGTATATACGTGAGACAAAATATGTTTGTTTTTGTTAAAGAATATGTTATTAAAAATTAACGTAATTTTTTGTAATATGTGATTATTTTTTTGGTGCTTTTTTAATTTAGCGATAATTCTTTCATATTGGTTACATGTAAAAATAGTATATAAGGCAAAAGAAAACGCGTCAAGAAAAGGCCTAAACTTAATTATAGGTATTTTTCGTATAGAACTTTATGTTGATTGTTTAATAGATATTATGCATTGTAGACAATAGCCCAATAACCTTACTTAATCTGAAATTAAACAGTCACTCGAGCGACTGTAATACAGTCACAGTGAATGGCGAATAAAAAAATATATGTGCGTAAACGCTAAATACATCCGTTCAACTTAAACTTTAGCATTTACCATTATATAATATGCGATAATTAAAGCATTGGTATATAGTACATATATTTTACTTCATCATGTATTTAAGATTATAGTGATTAACGCGTCACGTAAAAACAGCAAGGCATTTTTAAGTGGCTATCGATCCACAAATAGTTGTTTCGGGTCTGGTTGTACTTTGTGTCCGTTGTTTGTATGTTTGTAAAAGTCCCCGCGACACAAGAGCAAATCTTACTGCTTTAGTTGCTGTTGTCTTTTAAAGAAAAAAGAACTAGTTGCTTTGGGTTATTGTCGAGAATGCATAATAACTCTTATACTGTAAATATAGTTTGTGTTGTAGTCTGTGTCATATATTATACTGTAGTTGTATCCCTGTTGCACTTGTAACAATGTGCCATCTAAATGGAAGGTTTTTCCATTATACTTAACACTATGTAGGTACTTAATTTTATACGTAATAAAATGAAAATGTCCGATAAATGTTTGCAATTTACTCAAATTTAAAGGTTATTTTGGTCGCAGCAAAACATACTGGGAATGAGTGAACACGAAACATTATTTGTAAAGAATAATGAAGAATAATGAATTAGCAAAATTACTTTGATATGTGACGAAACGAAAGAAATTTCTTTTACCAATTGGGACTATGGGACCTTATTATTATTCCATGAACTCACAAGTGGGATAAACTGAAGGGTACCTTATCACATTATATTTTGACTGTGACCAAAATAACTTTTCTGCATTTAGATAATAGTATTTTCGATCAAAAAGACAGTCTCAAGACAATAATGCATTTAGTTTTTTATCGCAACAGGGATTTATATAAGTACTTACAAAGTTTTGAACTATATACAATATTATTATGTAGTTTATTTACAATATTGTTATGTGAAAGTGAACTTTGTACCATGTTGCTAGCGCCATCTAGTGGTGACATAAATAAACTTCGAAGCTGTAGTACTTATGAGCGTTGAAATATATACTTATGTAACTATTATTATGGATCAATATTTGTGCCTAATTCTACCAATTTGCCTCAAGATATAATAATAAAAGAAGATTAAACAATGCACAAACTCTAGTCAATTTTATAAAGTAAATTTTGATAATTTCCGAAAATGTATTTCTTAGAACATGCGTCGAATATTCATGTTTTTCTTTCGAAGAAAAGCCTTTTAAGAGTGCCTTTATTCTTTAAATTCTGGATATTTATTTATGTATAGCAAAATTGTTATATTAACATTCAATTCAAAATAAGTAAAAAAAATGTTGCATATTTTACTAAAATAGTAAAATCTTTTCTTGCTATTGTCCGACAAGTTAGCAGAGAGCCTTGGCATGCAATTTATCTTAATTATTATAAGTTCTGTGTATTTACAAAGTAACATAGCTTTATCGAACAGGTCACTGTCGGATACATAAGCCTGCGGGTCACAGATATGCTAAATTCTGTATTTGGTATACCTCTGTCAGCTATGTATATGTTACTGTAAAAGTCCGAACGGTGGTAAATCCTAAGATTTTCCGGTATAACCTAAGATTTACCAACTCGCAATGGTAAAAGTCCGAACATTTATTTTATTTCGAACTTTTACCTATATTCACTTGATGATGTCGAGATGTCGCCGGAGCCCCGCTTCGCGGGGCTCCTCCTTCTGGGTGGTTAAAAAAAATAACCACGAAGGCTAAGGTGGGAGCTTCGCTTCGCTCGCTCCCACCTTAGCCTTCTAACCTAACCTACCCATGTCGCTTTGCCCAAAACTCCTTCTTTATAACTATGTCACAGTGTATAATTATACCGTGAAATAGTTATAAACATAGTTATGAAGGAGGATTTTTTTATATATCGTATCATAGTTTTAAAACTCTGGCTTGTTCGGACTTTTACCATTGAGAGTTGGTAAATCTTAGGTTTTACCGGAAAATCTTAGGATTTACCACAGTTCGGGCTTTTACAGTAACATATATAAGACTCTGTACTAAGTTGTTGGACTATAAAAATATAGTTGAATTGATAAAAATAAATACAACCCATTAATGTCCCACAGCTGGACAAGGGTCTCCTCCCGTAATGAGGGAAGGGATTAAATGATATGACGTAAAAAGTAACAAATTTTCTTTACGTAAGTGTACGAAAAAACCGTTTCTTATAAGATTTCGTAGATGCTTCATCGATGTACGTAGTGCTTAGTAGTTGTAGCATTTATAATCTCAAATGTAGAGATCTAAGTGTTCCTTGATAATTGCCTCAATCGTTTTTGATGCTTTTACATGAAATAAGATGATATACGAAGGGCATTACGAGTTTAATAAAAGTACATACAATTTTGACATTATTTTCTGTCAAAAGCAGCAATAATTTTGTATTAACAATGTTTATTTTATCGCCATAAATAACATGGCAATTGTTCAATGTTGCCAGCAATATATTGCCATGATTGACAGAAATATGTGTTCGACTTTTATAAGTAATAAATACTAAATGTAACCCATTAAAACCACTGCTGGGCACGGGTCTCCTCCCGTAATGTGGGAGGGGTAAGGTCTTGAGTCCACCACGCTGGCCAATTGCGGGTTGTGGACGGATACTTACGGATATACCTAATAATATGCTCGTAATATTTGAATAATGTTTGAAATAAACAAAAAGATTGTTAAATATACAAGAATTCTATTCAAAATCGTCCGGAGAAGTGTCTTATTCAAAGAAAAAAGGGATTTTATGAACATTTTCTATGTGATTGTATACAAGTTGACGATTGCTGTGTAAAGTTACTATATCGTGCCAACAGATGTCGTTGCTCAATTGTATGACAGCTTAACGACAATGTACCGCATTTTATAAAATATATTTCTACTCTACTTATTTACTTATTGTATTTCGTGATAAAAGGGGATGAAAAATGAGTATTAACAAAAATTTAAAATTGTCAAGTCAATTTTTGATACAAAAGTTAAGTTTCATATGGTCATAAATATATTATATATTACCATTACCCAGGTTTGTCATGATCAGATTACAATCTATTGAACAAGAGTAAAGACCCAATTTTACAGGTTATGAATAACTGTTAAATAACCTATTTGTATAAAGTTACAGTAAATGTATTAGCATCTTAAATTCCACCTGGTAACCTATAAATTACTTTTCCAGAACGAATGAAACTGGGTAGTCGCTTTTCTTTTAAATGTTAACATTAATTAAACATAAATATAATTTCTCGAATAAAGTTAACATCTCAAAAAATGTATAAAACTTTTCGTATTGTTTGTAAACCAGTGTAATGTTGATACTCATTTACTTGTCCTATGTATTGTGTGAGTCGGTTATAACTGAGTGTACTTATAAGTTAGAGGTAAGTCAATTTTGTACGTCGTGGCTGCTATATTTATTAAATGCTATTTACGGCTTTGTTTTGCCAACATTTTGTGGTTTTATTTAATACTTCGTCCGACTGGACCGATTTCACAAAAAATAAATTGCTGCTCCATAAGCCATAGCGTGATTTTATATAGCTCATAGCCTTCCTCAATAGATGGACTACTTGTGTTCGGTACTGAGGATCATGTATGGCTAAGATCTTTCCAACAGAAATTACAATACATGTGTTGTGTAGATTGTGGGGACAGAGTGTTACATGCTACCGTCCACGGATTTTTGATACCATCGGACCATCTTATTGCGGTTTCAGTTTTAAGCGTTAATTTTATCATACAAAAATGTTGGAACACCCCACTTTCCCAGAATATTAAAATGATTCTTAATAGACTCGTGCATGAGGGTACATCGATTTTTGTGTAGAAAGTAGTCAACGTAGTATACGTCTTAACCTGTCTGCGTTGCATTATCTTCATCATGCTAAATTCCATGTGAATAGGTTGAGCGATTAGTCTAGAAAGCGCGATTGACATACATATTTTACTATTTAATTTTAAGATAGTGTAAGATTTAAGTAATTCAGCGTCCCTTCGAGGTTTTCAAGCGATTTTTGTCTTTTAATTATGAAGATTAAAACTGCTGCTCCGCTGCTAGCCTCTGCCGTCCAGGTGTAAAGTGAGCAGAATTGTAGCTGTGTAAAAGGTGGGTAGGTGAAATAAAACGACATCAAAATAATTTATACATGTTGTATATTCATCGGAATAACGTGAATTACGATGAAGTGTCACATTACTTTGTTAATTTCAATAAATATATTACAACTCTATGGTTTAAGTACGGGTACATTATGTGTCTAATTATATTTATAACTTAGATACAAACATTGCTCAAGCCTGGAAACTTTACAATCGCGTCAATGTGACGAATGGCTTCGAACATACCAATATTTTGACGATAGATAGATACAGAAATCGATAGATAGCTATGTCAGCAAGTATCGATAGCTATCGATCGAAGGTTATATCGAGTTAGTGTCATTTTACATTACATAGGCATAATGCGCTGAAATCTACACAATGAATTATGCTTACTTTTGTATTTCACATTGTGTCTTTTCGCTTTACGTCGGTGTGGTAAAACAGACACTATTTTTCGTCATGAAATTACTTAGTGAAGGCGATAGACATTTCTATCGATAACTAGATGTGTCGACAAGTTAAACTGAATTTGAGTTATGTCGATAGAATGACATCGATAACAGTTTCATTACTAAATATCAATGAATCGTATTGATAATATAAATGTCTAATATGTAGCTGTATATTTTACAATTTGTTTTAAATTCACATCAAAATTTAGTCACATTGTCGTAATATTTATTAAATTACAGAACTGTTGCTCCAAAGAAAAAATTATAAAAATTAAAACATTAGGCCGAGTTGATATTAAAATATAGTCTTTACTGGAATGTATTCGATGTAGTTTCGATCAATTGATAGTTCACTTCAGAATGTTTCGTTGTAACCAATAAGAGGCGCCGTAGAAATACACATTTTTAAGATAATTTTCTAACATAAAGAGATTTATAATATGTACAAGGATTTGATAAAAATTAAATATAAAATACGGCCCTCAGAGATATATCCTTTGCTTAAATTAAGTACATTGGGAGACATGATAGCCGAAAGTTTTTGAATAACAGTTAGCGATCACATAGACTGCATTGTATTTATATCTAGGTATGATTTACATAGTCTTTTTGCCTCCAAACAAACTTACACAACTACGGGGCACAATATTAATGTCTAAGTAATGTTAAGGAGTCATTATACAATATTTATTTTTGGTGGTGCGAGGCGGCAATGTCACATGCATTACAATTTAGAGAAAAGTAAAATACGTTAAGATTCCTAATCAGTTAAGCACTAGAAATGAGTTATTGCCGACTTTGCAGTTAGATAAAAATTTAAACAAGTAAAAAGAAAATTCGGTAACCCTGAAGAAAATAAAACTTTAAACGTTTGCATCATTGAATTTTGGTTTGATTATAATCAAAATAAAGTGCGGATTTTCCCAAAGAGCCCTATTAAATGTAGCTCGAAAGAAGAGACTATTTTTACCGTTAATAATCTAACAACTACTGAAACCGTAAGATTTCTAACTCTCTGAAATCTTATTTCACCATCTCTAAAGGATGCTCTATTTCTTTTGGAAAAGTTTGCCGTTCTTTAAGAAACAAGCAATTTTTTAGCAAAGAGTTTACCGTCTCGCACCACCATTACAACTAAGTGCTGGAACTTTATACACTAAGAGGCTACTGAGATAAATACTTAACTATGGTATTGCACTCGGGTGGACAGCTATATGGTACATAATTACAGGCGGCGCGGGGGGGCGCGTCAGTAGAGGTGCGCGGGGGGAGGCGCCTCCGTGCCCACGTCGATGTCCGTCGGACCGTCTTCCTCCGTGCTGCCGGCGCGGGGCACGCCACGCACCTGAAACACCATACAGTCATTAGCTTTTTATACCTCTAGAGAGCATTATGCTTCTTCCTTGATCTCGGACTGCTGGGGATGGTATGTCTTTAGTTTATGGTCCGGCGTTGAAAATGTCACAGTTCACCGCCATCTTAGTAACAATATCAGTTAGTTTGACGACTGTTAAAAATTGGAAAACTTGAAATGTTAATTCCTTCTTAAACATCTATTGATGTTCATGTTGTACGATTTTATTGTAATCTACAGAACTTTCAATGACGTTGACACAACAAAATCATCGTCGTCGCGCTGTGTCATATGCCACGTTCTGCTTCAAGCCCTCTCCCTATAACGCCCTGGTCATCCTTCTTCTAAAAATATTATCTATACTAATATTATAAAGCTGAAGAATTTGTTTGTTTGTTTGAACGCGCTAATCTCAGGAACTACGGGTCCGATTTGAAAAATTATTTCAGAGTTAGATAGTCCATTTATGGAGGAAGGCTTTAGGCTATATATCATCACGCTACAACCAATAGGAGCAGAGCACCAGTAAAAAATGATACAAAAACGGGGAAAATTATGACCCATTCTCTCTTATGTGACGCAAGCGGGTCAGTAAGTTTATTTTATTTGTAAAGTCCTCACCTGCAGTAACAAGTTATTATTGAGTATCCTGGCCTGGTGCTCCTGCGCCTTGGCCCGCAGACACGCGATGCTGTTGTTGCGGAAGGCCTCCGCGTCCTCGTACATGGGGCCTGGCTCGGGGGACGCGCGGCCCTTGGCTGATGATGACGCTGTTGTTGAACTGGCCGGGGAACTCTGCGCCTGGGGGAGGAAAGATGGTTAGGTTTGATGCAATAAAACAAAATTGTATTGGTTTTTTCGATGGGTATCTTTCCAAAGGCAGTTAATTTCTGCTCTGTTATATTCTTATGTTAACTGTTTCATAAACCGGCTTCCAATAATCAGCTCAAAACTCTTTCTATCGAAAGTTATTTCCATTTTTTAGATCTGGCAATTACTATCTTCAGCAGTTGTTTTCTATTTTATCTTATACTCGTATCTACTTAAGTGTTAAAGCGTTAAACAATCGACCTTACAATCGGAGCTGAACATTTTATTCGACAATGTGACGTCAACGTGACGTCCACGTGACTCCAGTACTGCCGGCCACAATATACAATACATTTATAGGTACTATGATTAATGCAGGTCGCTATAGAGAAAGAAGCAAGCAGATCATTGATATTCTTCAAAAGTGAGATGCACACTTGCTCTCTCGAATCACGCGAGCAGAGATGCGGAGACGTATGAATGTTCATGAGGCAAATACATCATGTAGAGAGATCGCAGAAATTATAATATCAGATCGTAGGAATAGCTAGTGTCTTTTTAATGAAGAAAATGGGTCGTTATAGGTTTATCTCGAATGTGTGTCTGTCTCTAGCAGTACATTTAGCGGTAGTTTATCTATTCAATAACGTTTAAGCTCGTATAAAAATGACAGTTTGAACAGATAACGCTCATTGTGCTTTGGAAACCGGGCATTAGACGATGTCTCCGTCTGTCTCTAAGTCTCTATAACGATATTTTGTAGCCATATAAGTATAATTGCAACGTACCTGGTTGTCATGGTTGTCGTGGTGGTGCGGCGAGGCGGAGGAGGCTCGCTCGGGCTCCGCCTCGGACCCCTCGCGCTCCGAGCCCGACTCCTTCAGGTGCCGCGCCGCCTCTATGGACTTGCGGTGCATGCCTGTGTAACAAAACAAATGTTGTATAACACTCTGCTGGAAAACCCTATAAAAATTAACAAGTGAATACAAAAAAAGAGATATATCGTTAACTTATTCATTACAACAAATATTGTCGATTAGACGTGGGATAGACTAACAGTATAGGTGTTCTTTCGTTAATCGATGGTTGATAAGTTTGAAGAAAAAAAAAAGAATTTTTACATGCACTGCTATCTTTAATTTTATAATCGTCATATCCAAGTTGATCACTTCACCTATACCGTCATGAATGCGTGTTTCATATCCAACGTATCGTAACGTATTCAGAAAATATCGTATAACTACTCATAGGTAATTACAGGATCGCCTTTACGTTTATCGAAACAAAAATATTATTTATCGGACATTTCAGTTGAATATCTAATTTTATTAATTGCGAGTCGAGGTATATAAATAAGTTAACATAAAACTGAATGATAAGATAATTCAGAAATATTATTTTCAGGCCATAATTTTCCTTCTTATAACCATAAGACACGTCACGCATACATTCTAGTCGTTCAATTATAAGTCATGTAGTGTGGCAGCAACCCTGCACTACCGACCATCCACAAGGAGCGCACATAAAATGTAAATGAATGATATGCACCACTCAACACTCGTACACTGACGTACACTCACCACCACTAATACGTATCACTTTCATAGTTTCAAACACATCTTGCTTTACAAAACACACAATTAATGTTATTCCCTTTGATGTACCTAAGTTCTTAGGTACTTATTTTGTGATATACTCACATATGTGAGTTAAATACCCCGATTGTGCTGATTTATAGTTTTAAGGCAATTAGATAGAAGGCGAGGCGATACTTATTGTCCAGCAGCGGGAAAAATTCTAGAATAAAACTGGTTTTAGAAAGTTCTTAAAACTTAAAATACTCAATAACATTTTGCTGGGTAACGTAAAGTACTTGCCACGGAGGAAATACATTTCACAGGTAAAAATTTTGTTTATGAAAAGACAATACTCATTACTGCCTTACTGCTAGACACGGGACGCTTTCCAAAATGATAAAGAAGTACCTGTCAATAATTTTCATTCTTTAGAAGCCGCAGGACTCTCAGTGTACTCATATTCATGCTCTCGACTGTACGGAGACGTACAGTGGTAGTCTCCAGTGACAGGCGACCTCTCAGTTATTCCTCATCGCTAATACATGCGACTCCACGCGACTATGCGACTCTGCGACTGCGACTACTCGCTGTACTCACGACGAATGTTCTCTACGTGAGGACACGTCCACACTTTTATTTGCGTTCTAAGGCAATCTTTATGATTTAGCTCCGGATTATAATTTAGTGCGAAGCGTGAATAATACGCGAAGTTATTCGGAAACCATGGCGGGCTATTAAGCTATTCTTTACAGAAAGAGGAGGAAATCTTTGTGTCACTGGTTTCATAAATCAGATATTGTAGTTGCAAGTGATAATTATTATTATAAGTGAAATAGAGTCAGCTTTGTTTTGTAATAAGCATTCTATATCTTTATCATATACCCGTAGCTACCGAGAGCTAGCACGTGACGCATTGTTGCAGTTTCAGTAACATTATACAACCCCGCGGTTGTTGCTTTAATAACCTCTATCCTATGTTCAGATTGACGGCAGTTCTTCGTTCTGGGCATAATGTATGGACCGAATCGTTTATAGCGTAATAAGGTATTTCGTAAGCCCTTATCAGGAGCCAAAATCAGCTTTATGAGAAGTATTCATCTTCAATACTATTCTCAATGCATAGCTTTGTTAGAATGGATGTTAATTATTCTTTCACCGAAGAACTGATTAAAGGATTTTGATGTTTGGCACATAGCTAGTTTATAATCTGGATTAACATATAGGATACTTTTGTTTACATACCTATACCCCGGAAAATCTCTCCGGACGGAGTCGCCGACAGAAGCTAGTGTTATAAAAAGGCGTTAAAACTACATACGTTCATCCCTGGTTTAATATCAGTGTGGGTTGTATTTTTACGAGTGTGCACGTCCCGCGGCGCATATCTAATCGAGCCGTTATTTACGTCGCGGCGCCAGCCCGAGCCCCTCTCCGGCCGGGACTCTGTTGTTTAAAATACTCCGACTACGTGGCTGCTGAGCTGATGACGCAAGATTTATGGAAGCTTCGAGATAGAATGGAGCTGGTTCAGTGGGTTGGTCACGCGTGTTCGAGATATGGAACAGCTATGAGTTCAATAACTTTGTAGAGAGCTTTTTATGAAAGATTTGCGGCTTGCATGTACCAAATACACAGAATGATTCATTAACAACTAGACAAATAACACGTGCCAACGTTTTCCACTAAAATTATGGACTATATCATAGATTTCCTCACTGCTGGGCAAGGGTCCCCTCCCAAACGGAGAAGGGGTTAGGCCTTGAGTCTACCACGCTGGCCAAGTGCGCATTGGGGACTTTGCATGCAAAAGATTTTCATTTATGAAAATTAATACATAAGCTACAGTCATCGGTCACTGGTCAGTCATGTTTCGGTTCAGCGCAGCTGCAAGTGTTTTTCATTGTGGTCGCAACACTTTGTTACCATATACACGAAGAAGTTCTGACTCTTTACACATACATATAAGTAATTCGGGTATAACAAAATCTTTTGGAGAGTCTGTATTCCTAATTACGACCACTGTGACTGGTGGTATCAATGTGTGACTCAGACGCGGTCGATCGAACATCAAAGATGCTTGCCAAAAACGCCCGGTATAATCAGTTTAGCAAAGTTTCGGCTAGCAAATTTAATATGTAGCTCATATTAGAGAATCAAATAATATTAGTTATTAAGTATGGTTCCGTTTCTAAGTGATAAATGCTGTTCCCAAAATGTTGTTCATTACACTGAAACTGCAAGCTTTAAACGTTGCAAGATCTACTCGGAGATTGTTAGTCAAGTATTCTAACCGACGTAAATTCGCAAATAACGATTAGCTTACTTTCTTACTAGAGTTTCGGAAGTCACGTTTAATTTTGAGTCCTGTCCTTTTACAGTCGTTACCAGTAATGAGAAGCTTGAAAGTCTGACAACCACTCTTACCGAAGGGTATCGTGTTATGACTCATGTAACTAGGTTGAGGAGGTCCGATAGTCAGTCGCTTTGTAAAATACTGGTATTCAGCTGCATCCGGTGAGACTGGAAGGCGACTTCAACATGTGTAGGTAGTTGGAAGAAGGGTAGGCTTAGGCGTAGGTGATGATGATTTGCTAGTCTAATGACAAAGTTAAGGACGATTTATTCAATTCCGAAATTCATTATTTTTTGGGATGGTTCAAATGCAGCAAGGTCTTCAATCTAGTCTTCTGGCTCATCCAGCTACCTTACAGATGATCAGCTATCATCACGGTAAAACAGAGCTACAATCAATCACGTGGCAAGTATCAAGCGGGCGGAACATTAGGCGTGCGCCGGCGTGTGATTTGTGTGAGTTGTACGAGTTGCGCGCATTAGCGAACTTTCTCCATTAGCAGTACAACGCGAGTCCACGCCGCACTCCCGCACTCCCGCACTCACATCTACTTGATTTACAACTGTATCGCTATGTAACACAAGTTTCAGATACTTAGTCATTTATTTGATACTAGGTATGCTCGTAAGTTTTGCGTTCATTGAATGTGATTAGTTTATTCCTGTAGAATGATGTTTTCTACTATCTATCTAACATCAATCTTATACAATCATATCTTCTGAAATTAGACTGGTAATTCCAGAGATCAACGCGTTGCGATAAACATTACTTTCGTGTGGTAAAAGATGAAGAGTCGTCTCTTAATCTTTTATCTGACACCTTCACCCCAGGTTTGAAACTATGAAGGCCTTTGACCAGCACTGGGACGACACAGGCTTGTAATAATATTGTCTTCGGCCCTACGCACGCCTTCCAAAAACCCGGGACTTCATAGTCCTGAGATGGAAAAGACAAACATACTAAATATAGTATCTCAACAAAAGTCGGTAATGTTATTTTATAGTACGGTGCCAAGTTTTGTCACTTTTACTTCATAGTGAGCTTATCCAGCTCAAATTAGCACAAAAATTAGATGATAACATGTGCCAGAACTCTAAAATAATCGTTTAACCATTCGCCCGTTTAGCTATCTAGTACCTATGTAGAGGTTATTGATTTGTACTTATATGCTAGTTGATCTTGTTCCGCTGTATCGGATGATGTCTATTTAAACGCGGTATCGTCGTGAATCGCTAATATCCTGATGGATTCAGTCGATCAACTTCATTATCGCTCATTTCACAACGGATACGATCGAATCTAGATGATATAGCGAGGCTCCTTCCTTTATCATGGCTTAGGCTTTTACTTGACAAGTATTTACATAGCTGTATTAAAAATAAACCCTAGTTTTTCTCTCCAATAAATAAATGAATCAAATCTTAAGACTTCGAAGATAGATATGTCGGATATATTTTCTATTGTGACATGAATATTTGATACTAGCTGACCCGCGCAACTTCGCTTGCGTCACATAAGAGAGAATGGGTCATAATTTTCCCCGTTTTTGTAACATTTTTCGTTACTACTCCGCTGTTAATGGCCGTAGCGTGATGATATATAGCCTATAACCTTCCTCGATAAATGGGCTATCTAATAGTGAAAGAATTTTTCAAATCGGACCAGTAGTTCCTGAGATTAGCGCGTTCAAACAAACAAACAAACAAACAAACAAACAAACTCTTCAGCTTTATAATATTAGTATAGATTTAAAAGAGTACGAGCCCTTTTCTAAGTTTTAATTAATATAAATTACACAATTAGTAACCCACTGTTTCATGTTAGTATAGAATGCTTTAGATAAACCTTAGTCTACCTATAGTTACAATATTAGGAACCTGAACTCAAACTATTGTAAAACTATATTTGATATTATGGCGTGAGTTTATTTATTACCGCTGCTACGGACAATTACACGCTGTCCGACATCGTTAATTAATTAAAACATGCTAGTTAATTAAACGGTTTGATATTTAAAATTATTTTGGTGATTGAACTTGCAAATCTTAAGCTTTCTGTAGACCTTTCATGCATCACACAAACAAGAATTTTATCTCAGAAAGTACCTATCATAAATTGCACGAATTTTACCTCCGTCCCTTACACTAAAGCACATAATTGATATACTATTATCAGATGACATTACTCAATAATTTCTACAAGCAGACGTTCATCAAAGCGGCACTCGTCCACTGATATGAAGTAGATCTGCCATCACAGTGCGACGTGTCCTTTTGTGCGCTTTTCACTTAAGATAATGGTTATGTGGTGTCATCAGTCCCTGCGTGGAAGCCCGGGTTCAAAGCAAGTGGGTAATAGGCAGATAATTCAGACACGCACTCGTAATACATTAGAACACATTTGCTAAAGAACATTCGAGAATTCTTCGGTATTTTGCACGTTTTACGCAATTTAGTCTGAGTATGTAATTGGTAATAGATTTCTTTTGATGTTCTTTGATTTTTAAATAATTATATTCTTATGCTTTTGTTTTAAGTACTTATAAAATAACTGGTACTAGGTTGTTGAGACAGATGATGTTCGCAATTTTAATTTACTTTGATGTTGAATATTTAAATTGTAGCTAAAAATGGATTTGAGTTAAGTCTCTCTTAGTCCCCCTTTAGTGCTTAATATGTGAAAAAGACTTAGAAGAAATTTAATTCAATATCCTAAGTGTGAATGTGGGCGCAAGCTCGATCGTTCTAAGTCATTTTATATCTAAAAAATAAAAATAAAAATTGTCCAACTGGTTCATTTATCCCTCTAATATGAATTGAATTTGATGAGCTAGTAATAAGGTATAATAAGTAATTAATTAATAGGGTCTTCATTGTCATTTTTCTAAGTTATTTAATTTTTTTTTTACTAAAAGTTGACGCAACCCGAATCATTATTCAAAATCTCCAAAATTACTCAAAATTCTTAAAAACGTTTTTATTTTTAATTCACAAGAAAGCGCACACCGGTTCAGTGATATAACAAAGAGCAAGTCGCCACACTCAAGCACGGCGGGTAGGTGGCGGTCCTCGAGAGCACAATAACAAACCAGTGGCCGCGTCATTACAATATATACTGGTGTACAAGCACAGGTACAAAAACACCCGCTAAGTACATAATTAATATGTAAGCCGGTGCCAACCCTTAAATCTACGTTAATCAACGCTTAGACAATGCGCCCGCCATCTTGCTCGCCCCCTGCCGAGGTCCCGCCTGCCCCCCTGCGCCCCCCACCGCCGCGCCACCTCCCCCCGCCCGCTCTCCCCCTCGCGCAGGCTTTAGGGGAGAACTTAGCCTTTATTAATTCATATCTGGTTTCAGTTTTTGTGTCTTTATAATTCAAATTATGTGCGCTTTATTTGTAATCTCGTTTGAGACTGGTTGAGGTGGATGTGGGCGTTTTAAATTAAGATCTTTTGTTTGTCTCGTAGCCTTTTGCTACGGTGCTACGAAGTGTCTACGGTTGTAGGTCTTTTTAACTGAATACTTTTTAACAAATTAAATAATTTGATCTGAGTTAAGCACGTACAAAGTACTTTTAATTACTTAATTACAACACTCTTCATATCATATTTATACCACAATGTGATAAAACAGAAATCCACTCGAAACTAACTTTACTCTTGTCTTAAGAAAAATAATTTGTTTTACAAAAATGTACAAACAATCTAACATAAACCCATACAACTCCTTCCCAACTGGCACTCACAGTCATACAATAAATCATACAAACAGAATTAGTAGTGAAGAAACAAACAGCTCCATACAAATAAACGTCCTTTACTGAAACAAATAAAGCCTTCTCATAAGCTGTCAACAGATTCTTGTTTTCATACGACAATACAAACATAGGAACACGGTCTACAACACTCTTATGTCTTTAGGAATAAGGTTTCAAATCCTTTGTTGGGTGTGAAAAGTATTTTTGTCGAGAGTAGAAGCTTTTCCGCAGTGAAAAATGAACATCTCTTGTTGTTTGGGATTAAAAATTACGTGTCGCTTTGTCTCGCAGTCCGCTTGGCTACAATGGCTACTACCTTTTAGTTTGCTCTTTGACAGTTAAGATTAGTTTCAAGATATGCTTTTACGAATGTTGTTATGTTCGCTGAAATATGAAGGAGATTTCAAGTAGATCGTGAATAAAACGAAAGTATGGAGTGTGTATGTTGTTTTCGTATAACATTCCTTGGAATAATAGTGATGTTTTTCCAAATATCATGAAGCTGCTTTAACTGTTGAAGGTTGTAGTAGTAGAACATTGAAGGTATAAACGTATTTGCTGATAAGGATTTCGATTTAAAGTACCAAAGTTCCCTTTTCACATCTTTTCTTGATAAAATACAATGTAAATACATTTATAAGTACAGTGCAAGGCAGCATATAAATATTATAAGCCGTGAAAAAAATATATCAAACAATAAGAATCTATAGAGCCATGCATTATTCCCTACAAGGAAGTGAGTGCAAAACAAATGAGTAGTTTAATCATAATTTAATATCTTTCTTAAAACTGATTCTGGTTGTAATACTGCTAATATTAAGTTATTACATCTTCTACTAATTAACATCCTAATTACCCTAAACTTAGTAATGAGATGCGCCTAATTATCTGAGTCGCGTTGATTTCGTTCAAGAGTAGGGCTAATTATGGTGATAGTGCGGGTGCAGCCGCGCGACACAGTATGTGTTGTGTGTATGTTTGTGTGACTCACCAGGGCGCGGTGGTCGGGGGAGGGGCGAGGTGGGGGGAGAGGCGCGCCGCTACGGGCGCCCCCCGTCGGCCAGGGCACGAGACTCTTGAACAAAATCATCACGGTCAGATAGTAGCCCGAAAGACCAGTCTTATGGTCATAGGACCCTAACTAGCCCAAAAGTTTACCATTGCTTGGTTAGGCAATGTCACTTTCAAGCCCTACGTTTACAGCCTATAGATCTATCGTCTATCATAGAGCAGAACTATTTGCATAAAGTTGATCGTCAAGTCTACCTACTTATGTCGCATGTATACGCCTACAGTTAGCGCGTATCGCCTTCAACAACTTATGTTCATATGTCTTAAATTAAAGAAGTTCTAACATTGATATATAGACAACACAGAGGGGACAGACACATATAAAAGAGAATCTAATATTAAACTACGGACTTACCTTTCCCGGCCGACACTTGGCATCAGTATTTAAGTAACTAACTTTAAATTGTACCAGAATTTTAACGTTATTTATAATTGCCCATATTATAGGATTACCTCTTGACTTAACAATGTTATTCTCAAAAGGAAGAATCGTTCAATTACATAAGACTTTGAGTGAAAGTCAATGCAGTCGTTTTTAAGTTCATCGAAGTAAGCACCCATTAAAAACTCTGTGTATATGAAATTATTATTTAAAAACGGATCGAAATTAAATAGATTTTGCATGTCTTATTTAAAAAGGGAAAAACAAATAAATTGCTCAAGCTATTTAAGTAAAACTATCGTGAGGTATGATTGTAAATGAACTGAAAATCTTACACTTGAAAATTATGAACTCAATAAGTAGCTTTTACATTTTGCGCAAATATTTTAGACTTTTAACATTCATAAATCATTAAGAAACCATACTAAAGGATTACCGTAAAACTTAGAAGATGATCCCAAGTTTTCAATCAACAGTTTTTATTTTCAGTTCACTTACAATCAGTATATAAGGGTGTAATTGACAAAATCAGTCTCACCAAACTCACCGAGTAGCCAGGGCGCGACCGAGTCGTTCTCCTTGGCGCTGTTGAGGATGGTCTCCGGCAGAGGCAGCGAGTGGCGCACCATGGCCCCGTACAACCCGTACTCCGCCATGATGGTGGACCGGCCCCAGCATTTCTCTGTTTTACGCCATTTCGCGCGACGGTTTTGGAACCACACCTGAGGGACAAAAGATAGGGTTTCTTAGATATAGGTTAAAAAGGGTAAAAGCTGGTAACCACTACCTGTCTTTTGAAGACTAGGAGCCATTTGTCAAGTGTAGTTGACATGGTGGTGGACTCAAGACCCAACCCCTCTTTCGTTTAGGAGCAGACCTTTGCCCAGTAGTCATGGGTTAATAAAGTATAAATCGTTTAGTAGTTATTGCTGTGTTTAGAAAACTTTCGAGTAGAGCTTAATTTTCTCAATGTCGACATTCGTAAGATACGTGTAATTACTTTATGTTTATCACTGCTTTAAAATTACGATCAATTCCTAATTACCTCAAATTCAATACTAATATTTGAAAGGTTTGTAGACAAGTACACAGTATCGCATTCACCTAACGATATCTTCAAACTTATTCTCACTTAACTAAAACATCTAATCATAAGGCCTAGTACATTGATGGAGGTAGGAGCGGTGTGTCGGCGCGGTGCCATCTAGCGGACGACGGAATAACTAAGCGTGGAAACAAACCAATTACGCCGAACAAAACGCAACTAGATTAAATTTTCAAATTCAACGGCGCTCCGTGTTTGTACACAGTGATGGTGTAGGGCTGCCGCTGTGTTCGGTGACATATTTTATACTGCAAACTTCAACGGCGTTGTTGTCACGGATGTTTTTTGTATAGAACAATGTATCAAAATAAAATGTTTATCATATCACTTCATAGTATGAAGCAAAGTCGCTTCCCGCTTCTGACCTTCTGTGTGTATGTATGCTTAAATCTTTAAAATTACACAACGGATTTTGATGCGGTTTTCTAATAGATAGGATGATTCAAGAGGAACGTTTATGTGTTAATGTTGTAATTTTTTTTTAAATGACTGTTTAAACCGCGCAAAGACGGGGCGGGTCGTCTAGTAACGTATATAATAATGAACTGAACATTAAATAATAGACGTAGGTAATCTACTCAGCCTGCAACCATGTCTAGTGTATCTTGTATTTAAGTTGGAAAAGTAGCTTTGAAAGTTGTTACTACAGATCAAATAGGCTTCCCTTGTATTGATTTTTAATGGAAATATGTTCTATCTTATTAGAAAACTATCAGCTTATATTGGGTTTGTTTATGTAACAGAAAACTAGTTAAGTTTTCAATGATCTAAGTTTAACTAAAACGGACAAGCCTTGAGCAATTTCACTTTTGTGTATATAACCTGTTCATAATTCAATTTACTGCTCCTAAATATTTACCACATGAAAGAAACATCATCGCTTTTCTCTACCCAACGTTCCATTGGAATTTTCCATCCCCTTTCCGGTGATCATTACTTACATTTGCAAATATTAGTGTATGTTAATTAGTATTGTGTGGCAGCCCTACCGACCGCACGGTGCGGGCGGCGTGGCTCGGCAAAACGGTTAATTTCTAATTAAATTTGTTAATTAAACCCGATAGGAGCGCACTCGGCACAAATTAATACGCGGCCCGGCTTATATTACTACCTACTGGGTATCTACTCTGTCTACTGTACATCTGCTTTTGTCTTCGATGTGCGTCTTATGTACTTGAGGACTGATTTATGTGCATTCGGTTATTTGTATTTGAGTTATTGTCTTAAAAGGATAGAAGCTGTCATATGTTTAATTTATTAATAATCTCGTAATGAGGCGTTTTGCGAAGACGTAGAAGCAATAAGAAAAGGTAGAAAGTTGTTCCTTTGTGTGCTACTTCGTAAAACGTTTGACCATAATTTGACAATTTATTTTACAAACGTGCAAGGTAGATATTTACGAGAACTATTTAGAAAATTCCCGTTTAGATTCGAAGATGGTAATCATTTCACTTTGGTTTACACAAGGCACAACTCAATTTAAATATCTTATACCAGTAAAAAGCTCCCTAATCTCCTGATTTCCATACGGTTTCTTTGATGCGAGAAAATTATATATCCACTACAGGTATACAGTCGCAGATATTAACTAGTGTTCAATATAATATCCTCTAATACCAATATCACATATATGTAAGTACAATCCAATAATCGGAGATGGACTGTGAATACTGTGATTATACCGTGTTATTGGATCTTATTGTATATAATAGTCGAGTAATAGCATGGACACAGGAAAATGTAATAGAATTAATATATAGTAGTGTAATATTGCGTGTACTTTTACCTAGATTATCACTGATGATGCTTTTGAAGTAAGGAAAAGGACTATAAATAAAAGATTATGTAGCTTTATGTAACATCTTGAATGGATTACATAGTTTTATCTACCTACATCACGAAAAGGCAATCAAAAATATATCGATTGATTTTTATTTAAATGGCATTTTTATTGAAAGAAGTAAAAAAGAGGCAACATCAATCTAGCCAAAAATTTCTCAAATGTTCAATTAATTGTCGATATGTTGTAGAGATCTCAAAATGTGGCTATTCTGTGCGTCAGGTAATTCCAAAATATTATAATTTTTTCGTGTGATTTTCTTGTATTGAAAAGATTTACGTAGTACAGCAGCTTTGCTACGTAGAAACCAGAACTAAATTCTTGGACCAAAAGTTTTTCTATGAGAGATAATTTATTATTGCCATGTTACTTTTCATGGACGAGTGGTATATGCTGGTACCTTCCACGCAAGTGGTTAAAGGTTCGAACCAATGACTTTTCGAAGTTATGTGTGTATTAGAAATAATTATCACTTGCTCTAACTGTGAAGGAAAACATCCTGGTGCAACCTGAGAGTTCTTTAGAATAGTTCTTGTAGTTATGCAAAATCCCAAACCCGCAGTTGGTCAGCGTGGTGGACTCGAGACCTAACAATTTCTTCATTACGGGAGGAGACCTTAGCCCAGTAGTGGGACATTAATGGGTTAAATTTATTCACGTTACTTATTGGAATAAACATGGGAACATCTTACCAAACCTTTTAAATTAGTCTTCTGTCAAACCCTAATTGCGTCTATTTCTCTATCACAGACTAGCCTCGTGTCCTTGTTAATTCGTCCATCACAAATAGCTAATACAGCTGACAGAGGCGGTAATGAGTGGTCTCTCGCCGTGAGCCGTGAGCCGCCGGCGACATGTTATATTGATTGAGGGTAGCCGCGGACAGACGTGCACTTAGATCACACAGTATCCATCAGAAACTGGCAGTCCGGTTACCGGAGAAATAAATTCTCTAGTATGAAGATATGACTCTAATGGCTAGTTTCACTTTTCACTGCTTGGATAAGTATTGGATAAGCTATTCGGTAGATAGAGGCACAAGAGACGTATTGAAAAAGCTCTGAATATCGTAACTGATTATCTAGAGGTGTTCAAACTAACACACGTTCACGTTTCGAAAGACTGGTCACCAGATGGTGTTCTGCCAGTTTAATATTAAGAAATAGCATTTAAATAAATATTTTATCTAATCAAAATGTATGTAAGATTTTGCCTCTTTTTTTAAGAAATCGCCAATTTAAGATATAGGTAAATTGGCTATTTTAACATGAATTTTAATATATTCTCACAGCCAGAATTTCGTGATACTTAACATAAATAAACGTCTTAACTTACACCCGATATAAAGGAGCTTATACGACCATGCATAATATGATTTACAAGTCGCAATAGTTTAAAATTATTAATGAAAGACAATTTCTATCGCTACACAAAATAACAAACGACACGTAGGATACTAATCCGCGCACAGTAAACCGTACACTCATCGTTCACTGGCCTGCAATATCGATTACTTTGGACACAAGTAACTCGTACGATTACCGCTGTGTCCGGCTACACGTGGCTACTAGCGGCTACTGGCGGCTATACCCGGCTACACCCGGCTACAAGCGACTACTAGTGGCCCAGCCCGAGGGCGATGCGGTGGATTAACATAGCTTATGGACTGTTTGACTCAATTGAACACAAGTTTGGGGGCTTTGAGTTGACTTGAGTGACTTAGTGTTAGTGGATTTTGTAGAATAAGTATATCGCAAGAGATTCTATCAATTTTTAGGTGATCAAAAAAGGAGTAATTTTCATAGTGAAATATTGAAATTGCTAGCAAAATGGTAATTTTCCCAAGCATATGATTGTCTGTAAAACCGGCTTCTCTTATACTAATAACCAGATTTATTTAAGAAATTACTTCTGAATGCAAATAACCTATGCACAGGTTTAAGTATTTCGTTGATTACACAAAGTTTGGAAACTTTGAGTAATAGTTATTGATAAAAAGGCCATACCATTCACCTAAACATTCATTTTATTCTATGCTTCTAATTGCTACTAACAAACAATTATATCATCTTAGCAGTACAATTGCCTCAAGCACAATTCACCCCGTTGTTCGTGTAATCCCGTGACAAAGCCTCGTGATCCAATGATCCAATCTGCAGCGAGCTGTCCGTGAACGATTCACGACTAATGCGAGTAATCTTTACATTGTCTTATAGTAATTATACAGCCTTCAGGCCAGAGAGGGAGAAGGGTTTAAGAGACAATTTTTGGTTTAAGGTAAGGTGGCTGATTAAAAGATATTCATAGATTCAACATAAACTTTTTTTTATGAGTTTTAACGATATTGAATAGATAAACTACCGCTAAATGTACTCAGAAACCGGGGGTTAGTCAGCTTGCGACCACGGCCAATATAACTTACTATTTCGATTTGATAGTAAGTTATTATATAAATGGCTGCATATAAATTAGCGAAAAGTGTTAACTTTTTCAATCAATAGAGATTGATTATAAATGTACTTTTAGATCGAAATTGTAAGACGTGTGTTTGAAATGCATGTGGTCAAAAAATCAAAACGTGTTGATCGTTGAATTTAAGTAGCGGGTTACTGTGAGAGAAAGACAAGGGTGATGGAACGTCGTATAGTTTATGTATATTGTCCTTATAAATTGTAGTTATAATGTTATTTCATACCAACAGATGTACACGAATGTACACGGAATGAAGAGCTCGAAAATTACCGAAAATCTCACTCAGCAGGTACAAAACAAAATACTCAGCACTATTTAATTAATTCGGGCGGGCCAGAGGGTTGGCGCGCCGACGGATCTCCGAATTTACTAATTAACATACGCGCACAAAGGTTCCGTATAATTGTTAATTTGGCAGCACATTCGCCTTCGTTAATGATGCGTAACGCTCTGGCGGGGAATTGCTCGCACCCGACAATTTATAACTCGTATGTGGCAGGTGCCAGCGTAGCCTGACCTCAGCCACCCCGCGCGCACAGTACACTACAGTACTCTACAGGAGCCTCGTGGGGTACAGCCATGCTCCCTCAGGGGTCAAGGTGTCCTGGACACATTTAAGGGTAGTATTTGTAATGTTGCTAGTGAAACAATTTGTCTGTGCCCGTGTGATTGCGTACGTTCGTGTTTTGAGTGCCACTTGAACGTTTGGAAACTAATTTTAAAATTACAGTTTCGTACGAATTGGTAATTTCGTTTCAAGTGTTCTGCAAAATGGAGTTTGGTTGTTTGTTCACGTTAATTGCATACCATCACGACTGTGTTGCTCTACAAGATAAACTAATTGTCATTTATCAAATAGGCATTTAACGATAACCTTAAATAATACGACAATTTAATAAATACGTCCACTACTGGGTCATATTCAGCTGCGAATTATCCTCTTCTGAACAACATTGTGCAAGATTCTTATTATATCATAGATTTAAGTTTCCCCAATTTTTTCATTTCATTTCTTATTGCCGATTTTTCATAAAAGTATTCCCCCTTTTTACTCATTCGGGGGTGAACTTCCAAATATCAACTCTTAGTGCTTCTCTACACTTCCGTAGAAACCTTCATACCAAATTTCAACTTTCTACGCTCAATAGTTTCGGCTGTGCGTTGTCCATCAGTCATCTCACTCAATAACGGAAGAGTTTCATTTATACTGATATTTTACCTGTTCATACCCATAACCTAGTGTACCGGCTTATAGGGAGCACAATATTATATAAAAAAACGCATCATACGTAACTTAAATCACAGATTCAAATCAGATAATTTCAAATTGACAAATACTACAGACCTTATTATACCAAAAAACAATCTCTAAATTGTATTAGCCCCCAAAAACAGTCGTCACCGCGAGCCGATGATCAAACACTTACAATAATCGTGTAATTATCACTAACCGTGCCCTCGCCCCGTGCACCCTTGCACCCGGGGAGCCCTGCTAATCCCTATAAGTGTTTAGCGTGATAATGCGTGCTACAATCGTCGTAAGACCCGCAATGTATAGTTATGAGCCAAAATATGTGAGGCATATGTGATGCTAAAAAAATTAAATAATGTTTGTTTACCAAAACTATACATTCTTTATTCATAAAAAACACAATGCTTACCTAATGGTAAACTTTATGTTTACTTTTTTACCAATAAAATAAAATATTTGTGTACCATTTAAAAGGTATTTTTATTAATGAAAATAACTTTTCATTAATAAATAGGCAAATAGTGAAACAAACTAACGTTTATTACACTATTTGCCTACTTTTATATAAAAGTTTCTTGCAGCTGGAAGTAACCACATGTTTTTAACAATTAAAATACGGCAACGAGGGGTGCTCGACTTGAACATTGGCATACGCGCGATTTTTAAATAGTTTCAGTCAGTAATTAATAAAATATATTTTTTGTTTTTTAATCTACACTATCACATTGTGGGGCAAAGCTCTCCCCCAAACTTCTTCAAAATGTTTTACATGACAAACAAAATGAATACATTTTACCTGATTTTCAATGCTTCGCTAACGTGATCAAACACCTTATCCTAATCCTATTAAGTTATTAACTAATCACGACATGTCCAACACACCCACAATCGAGTAACAAGAAGAAGTCAAAGTACCTACCCATATTCACGCTCGTAACTATACGCAAGTCCTCGGGGAGCACAAGGGAGTAACATTTGTGTCCATTACACGCCTTTGTGTTCAACTACTTCAATTGATTCCAGCGTCTGTTGCCGTAACTCAATAACTTACTTGTGTTACTACATTAATTGATTCTATTATAACACTAAGTTTAACTTATCTGATATAATGTTTGGATCTAAGTAGTATGTATAGTTCAAATCAGTATTGAGTATCATTAACACACACACATACAGTGGTAAATTTTTAAATAGTCTTTGATTAGAAAATAACAATAAATAACCAATAGTGTTCTCATACTGGGTAGGGGTCTCCCCCCCCCCCAAATGAGGGAGGTCAGGCCTTGTGTTCATCACGTAGGACAAGCACGGGTTGGAGACTTTGCATACCTTCAAGAACAGTTCTAAAGAACTTTTGGCGTACGAAGAAATTTTTTTATTAAAAGGTGTATGACCCTTTGTAAATATTGAAATCATCGTCTCTGATTATTTTGATGTACCATATCTGTCAATCATTACCATAGGATACATAAACCCAGCCAACAAACATAGAAATGCGTTAATCACCATAATCAGAAGGTAGAGACAAAGTAGACAAGTGGTAGAGTCCACGCATCGACATCACAGTCATTAAAGCTTCAATTTAAAGCACAGGAAGCACCAAACATGATATTGAAAGGTAGAGCCACCTCTCCAACTCTACTATCATTAACTCAAACTTAAACAAGAGCCACAAAGCCTTATTTACACGACGTGGTGCATAATTTCTTTGGTAGAGTTGAATGGTAGAGCCGGTGAGGGGCGGGGCGACCAATCGCGTGCAGGCGTCGGCTAAATAGAGTTGCGATTGCGAGTCTGTTCCCAATTTGGTGGCAATTTAGTGTACAATGACGTCACGCGGCGCTCCGTCGACTCACTTAACAGGGTGTTATTCGATTGAGGGTGTGTTGGACACGTCGTGATTAGTTAATAACTTAATGTGCGGTTATACGTCGCTGAGGTGTACTTAATTGTGCTCATAATTGCTGACGTTTCAATGTAATCTGTGATTTGAGTCTTGTAAGTTTGGTAAAGTTCTTGATATCATGTTTTGTCTGGTATCTTACTAAAGAAGTACTAACAGAGTTTTTAATTTTATTGTTTTGTTGATTACAACACAACTCAATATAATTGGTTACTGAAATGCAATGCAATAAATAGTGTTTTGAAAAATTGAGCTTGGGTACTATGTATGTACAACTTTTTAACAAATCATCAAAGTTCTTCTACTCTTAGCTACTTATAGGAGATATTGCCCAACTCAAGTTTATTTAAGAGCAATTCTTAACTAAAAAAAACCGGAGTCCTTCAATCAGAGATCTCTCAAATCAACTGCTTTAAGTAAGTAATCCAAAATACTATCATTTGTAATACAATTTTATAGTCCAGCAGATAGTAGTACAAACAATCAAACCATGCTTTTAATAATCCTAACACCCTATCCAATTTCTTGAAAATAAGATAAGTAATAAAATATAGTAACAACTAAATTCTATAAGGAGCCAATTTCTCTTAGATCCGGCCACAGGCGGGCCGGTCGCAACAAAATCAATACCCGGTAGCGATTTCATACTTCATAACCGACTTTTATTTCTATCCCTAGTCCCCCCCTCCCCCTGCACCCCCTCGTACACCCCCTGCCCCCCGCCTCACCCCCGGCGAGGTCCGCCAGTGTATCGCACAAATAGGTTTAAAGCTTTTGAGATGTGCAGTTACCGTCTTCAAGATAGTACAGTTTCTTAGAACATTTTTTTGCAAAAATTGAGGATAAGTTAGGTTGGTATCAGCTAGTGTGTGAATTGTCTCTTTTGCCAATTAGTTGGAGTAAAATTAAGACAATAAATCAAGCTTGTTTAAACATAATTAATTTGATTCTGCGGTAAGGATTTCTCTTTGCTTTATGTTTATTGTTTAAATCTTACCATAACTCCCTGCGACGTTTTCAATTCCAATATATCATTAGTATGCGTAAGGGCAACTTTTATTTACCTTGGAGAAAGTTCGAAGAATATTAAAGGGACAATGCTATCATACTTTTATATTACAAGAATTATTCTATAAAAATACCGAAATAAGCGGATATCATGCAATCAAAGAAGTGGTCCTTCGCGGGTCCTTCAGTATATTGACGTTAGCCGTCATTCAATCACAATCGATAGAAACAATAACTATCATAAATAACGTTACACCTTGCTCTCTCCTTTACATAACACAGGCACCTAATAACAAAGCACTCGACATTTCTACTGACCACACACGCCCGTTCCACGAACCACTCGACAATATTCCACTAATAATAATTACACATTTATTTTCATTGAAAACTTCACTGACAGTTCAAGATGCACCCCGTGTCAGCCCTTTGTCTGTCTTCACAAACATAACATACGGGCAACGAGACTGTATTACTATAGGTATAAGGTTGATATTCGATTGATTGGTGTGTGTATGTAAGTTGGTGTTTGTATAAGGTGCCTACACGCTCATTAGCGTGCTGTATAAATAATGCGCGAGAGTTATTGTTACAGTATTGCAACAATATTATAATAATATGGGGATAATAAGGCTTTGTGTAGCGCGTGACGCGAGTGACGCGAGTGATGCAGGTGACTCTACAGTACGGACTAGTTTAAATAACTATCATTGTTATGAAATAATTAACTCAAAAAATCTGGACGTTGAATTATTTTCACCTATTACTTTGGTTCACTTGGACCAACTATCAAGAAGCACAGCTGACTAGAAAAAAATGGGAGAGATTCTGTTTCTTTTCCTAGAGGCGTACTATATTTGTGATAGATGTTGTAAGTGATTTCGGTGTCGGGTGAATAACTTTATATTTTTGCGGAAGAAATAATCTCTATTCATAAATATTTTTATATTGTAACCTGAAGATCCCATCCACTTTACAGAATACTTTCGGTCTTAAAATATCAGCAGTAACTTGATGAACAGAACTGTTTGATGAGGGACAATGAAAAACCTTTTCATTGTCCCTTAGCGAACTCCTAGACAGTTCAAACACAGAAATTCTCACACAATCAAGTTCATTTTATCCACACTTAAGCCAATATGCCAATGTAACTTGTCACTTAAAAGCTTAACTAAAAAACTATGAGTTTGTTGAACAAATAGCCGCAGTTAGGCTAATAGAACAATGTTGGTGATTATGTTGGTACAAGTGTTGGCCGTGACAATCGTGTTTGCGGCCAACATTCCGGGCGAGTAAACACGCGAGCGCTCGATATTTGAGCAACATTATCGAGCGATGTTTGAATATCGTTACCACCGTGACGCCTTCACTGAATTACAATCATGTTTAATGTCGAATGCTTTATCTATTGTTTTGATAATAACGGTAGAGTTTTATTGTTTGGTGGCTTTTGTGAGCAAATGTGAAAAAAAAAGGAAAACAAAGGCACAACCGTTTCTCGTACAGTCTGAGTTTATTTGACCAGAAGGATGGACTTTACTTCAGGACCAGCTATCCTGTACTAATAGGTGACCTGGCCAGGGAACATAGAGTAAACGTTATAAGTACCGATCTAATCTGTAACGAAAAAATAAACAAATGCTTTTGAACTGGGTTACAACAGCTTATAATCTTATTGCAGATAAATGCAAAATACCAAAGCAATACAACAGTATGAAGCCAATCGACAATTCACAAACAGTCGCAGTAATAAACCAATTTGTACATCGGCAGCAGTTTCCAATTTGTTCATCGAGCGACGAGCGACGAGCTATCATAGTAATCTGTATTAATTCTCCATATTAATTCCGTTAATCTGATCAGAACTATTCAAACGTTTCGCAATAAAGCAAATCCTGAATATCATAATCGTGTATGAATATTGCGAGCGAGTAATTAAAAAACATATTAGACATGGTCGCCGGTCGCCGGTCGGCGGTCCTCCCACAACTCAATTTGCTTGGACTTAACTAATCCGATTGGCGGAATGCGCTTTCAAGTACCTTTTTAAAATAAGATTATGAGAATGCTGAGTAGTCGTACGATTGATAAAAACCGCGTGTGATTAGAAAGGGAAACATGTGTACTTTACTTTCAGGCGGCGGATTATCTTTTAAGACAGATTTGGTTTAATTAAGAAATATGTTTTGATAGGACAGTTGTGAATTTCTTATTAGTTTAGAGATTTAGCCTCGAAATGTTAAAATCTAATTGAATTTATTGGGATTTAATTAGTATTCGAAGTAGTCAAACGTTTAATTAATATACTTGAAAATCTTAATTGCAAATTAATGATCTTGTTTTATTCTTGTAAAGCATTTACTTTTGCATTTTATTTAAGAGCATTCTACTATAGTCCGACAACAAAGTGGAGAGCCTTGGTATGCACGATTTATCTGAACTGTAATTAATCATTCTATGTATTTCCAAAATAAAATTGCTGTATCAAATAGGCTTCTTATGACTGATGTTCAGAAATGTGAATTTTGTAAAACTCTGCCTACAAGGTTCTCTACAACGTTATTGGACCATAATAAAATATTAGAGTATCTTTATAATACTACCTCAATAAATCCTCAACTAGCCTAATAATCACCACTGATCTAGGCACAAAAAAAAATACTAACATATTATACATCATTAGACGTCTAACTCCTGCCAAACCTGTCCCAATTAACCGAACAAAAAAAACTAGCATTATAAAAGCACATGATAACATCGTCAAACTCAAAATGGCCACGAAAAGAAGCCTAATCATTTAACGCTTGTTATAACACGCTCTCGTTTATATTCTTAAACAAACATAGTGATTAGTGTAGAATCGTCGGTCGCAATTATATCGGCGGTAATTTGTCGGCGGGTAATTTGTCGGCGGGTAATTTGTCGGCGGGTAATTTGTCGGCGGGTGGACAGTCCGCCAATTGTCGGAACTCGCTTATTCACCGTCACTAGTTGCCTCTCACAGGTGTGTGAGTGACGTAAATTATAAAATATAATGTCCGTTCTGTATCTCTTTCTGTTTTGTTGTGGATGTTTATTTTAATTTACGTTGTTATTTTAACTATGCAATGTTTAGTGTTTGAATAAAGTTATAGGGTTATTATTAAACCCAGAAAAGAACATATTTTTATGATACCAATAAAATATTAAGGTACTAAGGATAATTAGTAAAGCAATTAAAAGTCTATCGAAATTAAATATTATTTCTAATCTCTGTAAAACAACCTTAAGCGTTCCACAGAATCATGAATAAGAATAGCTTTTTGCAGTCAAATAGAAAACTAGGACTAGTTTCGTATAATTCTTTAAATCGCCTAATCATTCAATTAAAGCTTGTATCTAGTTTCCGCGCCCCGCTCGTGATGGACACATCGTATAATTTATCCACTAGCTTGTTTATTCAGTGTACAACGAATACCTCAATTTCTCTATAAAGCTTAGGGCACATTGAAGTCGTCACTTGTAACTGAACATTGCTCTACTTCTGAGGGAATACTTACCACAACGCGGTAGTTGACTACCAGTCCAATCAGCTACTCTCATAGGGCATCAAAAACACATTAGATCAGAAATTACGACATTTCTTAACATCAAATGATTGCCTAATATAATGTTTCAGTCTATTATAAATTAATTTCGCGTTCTTAAGCGTGTGTATTTTGGATAATGGTAAAATTCTTTAATAAAAATGTCCCGCCAAACAAC
Source organism: Anticarsia gemmatalis (assembly GCF_050436995.1). Taxonomy (NCBI): domain Eukaryota; kingdom Metazoa; phylum Arthropoda; class Insecta; order Lepidoptera; family Erebidae; genus Anticarsia; species Anticarsia gemmatalis. Next base: position 13,083,746 of record NC_134756.1, read on the forward strand.
CATCCTATGATCAACATAAAAGCAGCTTTCAGCTATGAAGACAGGTACAGTTCGACTCTGTTCGGAAAGCAAGTAAAATAAAGTAGTGTTAAATCTGTGTCGATGTAAAGAGCCGAAATATTTTTGCCAGCAATGTAATAAGGAATTTAAATACCATTAAGCATATACGCATGTATTGTCTTCCGTTTACAAGTTAACACAAACCTCGCCCTTGTTGTTTGTTTGTCGTATGGTTAGTGGTCAACCTAGTGTCAAAGTTGTTCAAGCCGCTCGAGAGGCCTTTGACGTGGCTTAACGACTGCTATCTTAGTAGACAACAACCGGGACCGACTTTTAACGTGCCCTCCGAAGCACGGAGACGCCCAGTTCAAATACAACTATGCGGTCACCCATCTATGGAATGACCGCGCCTATGGTTGCTTAACCCACAGATCGTTTACCGACCGGTGAGCGCAACTCGCCCTTATAACTCCAATATACACGAGCCCTCATATATCTCCATATACTTATTTACCATTGTTAACACCATGACTTGACATAAAGTCTTCATATTAACAACCGTTTCCGTTTCCTGCGCCATGTTACAAATTAATTTCAAATAGTTTTTTTACTGGCAATTTGTGAGATTACCTTGTTATATTGTAACGTGTGAGTAGAGAAACAAGGCTTTTTTGTAGTTCGTGCCAGGTGTCAATGACTGTGTGGTTGATAGAAATACTTGTTAAATTAAGACTGGATTTACTACCTAGTTATACAATCTGCCAATGCCTTTTTTTCATTTAGAAGATAGTAAAGTTTTTATTGTAACAACGCTGAAAGTTAGCTAGCTTTTTGCCCACCTCCACCAATGAATCTACATAATAATATAATACATTAACAATCTAGTTCATATTATTATTAATTAAATGGATTTCACAATTTGTTTGTCAAAATTAGGTACATAGTTATATTCTATTCTAAAGTTGTTAATACGTAAAGCCAGATATTTTTTAACATATTAGGTACTAACCATAGTTAATTGTTAGTCCTATGTAGGCATAAGAACGGTTTTCAGTTGTGCTCATATGGAAAAAACAAAACCTTGATTTGCTTCGTTAGGTTTTAAATAAACTGCAGTAAATGATCGTCATTACATAGGTAACCTAAGTAATTTGTACGCACAATAAAGTCTGTTAAATAAATAACACAATGTGTGGTTGGTGGTTGTCGGAGCGCAACCAACCACCAACATGGCGCTGCAATAATGACGTCACGGTTGTTGATGCACCTAATAGTCGTGTAATAGGGGGCGCTGTGGGAAATATTACTGAAAAACTTTGTATTGTTGGTTTAGTATGTATATTTAATGTAACGTTGGAACTGCACGTGTGCTTCATGCAATTGCGATTCTTGATTGATTGACAACTTTTATAAAAGCAAACTTATTTTTATGCCATATCAAAGGCTCAGTACCTACTGGCATTAAATACGATATTTGTTACAACGGCTGCATCTACCACAAATTCGAGAACGAGGTAGGGCTTTATCGTACTGTCAGTACATGCCCTGTAAACGTAAAATGCTTCATGAAACTGCATATCTAAGATGTTTTAACAAAAAAAATTCACTTACAGATGAATATGCAGTCTTTCGGGACACCAAATTAATTTTAATGCTTTATATCAATTTCCTATTAAACTCTATCGTTAAAAGTTAATAAAACAAGCCACCTATGAAGTCCTTTTTTTTCGTTCGTAACACATGTAACAGCAGGTTTACAAATGTTAGCGCGGGCGCAGGCTGAGTCAACACCGCACCACTAGTTAGTCGTTGATAGCACAATATTTATGTTTAATTGACTGCCCACCAGTTACTGCACACCGGCTGACGCTTCACCAATCAATATTATTGAAAGATTTAAATACTGGTATTAATTTATAACTATTATATTGATCGTTTCTTTGAGACAAACGCGATGCATGATTCTTATTGCGTTAAGTATCTTAAGATAAAATGCGTGCCAGCGATAATTTGATTTTGATTTTGCTTTGCTCTTTACGGGACTCGATCCCTGAATATACACAATTCACACAATTCCCGAATTTAAACACACAAGAAATCGATATGAAAAAAACACTATTTAAAAAGTTACAATAATGTAGTAATATTTTACATTCATTCATTTTAATATCCATATATCATTTTCACTATTAATAACAGTACAAATTCGTACAATTCATTCCCAAGTATACTTTCTCAACATTCTCCAAAAAAATATTTGCGTATCTCACCCCGATCTTTTCGGGGCACCTGTACAGTTTCCTCTAAGCTCAAGTATTGTCAACTATCGTTCCCAAAGTGCGACTGTTGTGTACACTTGCAAACTGACGACCACGACACGACACGACACGGCACGGCACGGCACGGTACGATACGTCACGGCTACTTACACGGGATAGTGCGGCAAGGCGACATGCGATAATAGGACACGGCTACTACAAACGGTATGACGGCACGGCAAAGCACGGTACGACACGGTAAAGGTGTCTCAAGGACGTCCCAAAGATGTTTGCGAAGCGGTCACCCAAGTCTTTTTCTAACAAACAACTTGTGCAGAGGTTAGAAGGTGGACGTTGAGTGCGGGTTTGTTCGTTTGTTGGTGTTTGATGCTTGAGTGTGGCTCTCACTTAATCTGTTTATTTAAAGAGGTAGAGTTGAAATAAGTAAGGGACTATTGGGAGTAGTTTGGGATGTTTTTTAAACCTTGTTTGGTAGATGCCAATACTATTGCAATAGAAAATATGTTTTTGTTATCTTTCCCAATGAATGCTTTGTTAATTATAGTCAAACATTGACTTACAAAATATATAAAAATAGTTGTTTTATTAAAAAAAAGAGTATTTTAAATCTTTATTAAAGAATGGTCGTTATCTCTAATAATAATAAAATATTAGAAGCAATGAGATCTCTCAAAGCAATTCTGCGTAATTCGTCATTTTCATATTCTGGTCGTAGTAGTATTTAAGCCCCATTTAATTTAAAATATTTTAAAGAACAACCTACCCAAACAAAAACAAAAGCAACTCAAAGCAATCACTTTACCGTCCTGACCGCTACACAGTACATCCCGACGTCAACAGCCACACAAAAAAGGTCATCTCCAATTTGTCAGCCGTAAGTAGAGAGTGAACAGGTCAAATTGAACGCCCCGAGAAGGGTTGTGTGCTACAAAACTATTCATTGGACTCCTCCGAGCCCTCATTATTCTATTTTCTCATCACTTGAAGGCACGCACTACACTTCAAGATGGGTCGCCGCTGAAAAGTGTAAAGTACCACGTTTCTTGAGAATCAACAAGATAATAGGGGTTTGTGACAATAGAGCCTTCTGCCGCGTGGAGTGGAAACGTGTGTGATTTTTGTTTAGTTTATTTCAGTTTTGTGACTCAAAGTTACACTAAATATTTCCATACATTTATTTCACTAGATGTATACAATGGAGGTTAAAATGTAGCCTATGATTGACACTGGGTCTTTAGCCACCTAAGTGCTAAACAACATGAAAGTCTGTTCAGTTTTATGGTAACATATTAGGTCGGGGAAAAAGTCTTTTCGCATTATAGTATGTATGAACTTGTAATAAAATATCTTTGGCTTCAAGAATCACAAATGAGTACACGGTTCATTAGGTTTCTTTCAGTGAGCTCGTAAGATACCCAAATATCGAGCTTTTTTGTGTAGAGAAAAGATTTTATTACAAGTTCATACATACTTTAATGTGAAAAGACTTTTTCCCCGACCTAATATCTTAAGACTTTTACATTTACAACATTCAGTAAGAATTCCTTACGTTTACACTAACGAGCTTGACATTTCGGCATCCTAAAATGATCGTAGGCACCACCTAACTGACTGTCTATCACATAAAGTAAAAAATCACTTCTGCGTTTTAACCCATGCATTATAAGATAACTAGCTGACCCGCGCAACTTCGCTTGCGTCATATAAGAGAGAATGGGTCAAAATTTTCCCTGTTTTTGTAACATTTTTTATTGCTACTCCGCTCCTATGGGTCGTAGCGTGATTATATGTAGCCTTTCTCGATAAATGGACTATCTAAGTATCTAACACTGAAAGAATATCAAATTTCAAATCGGACCAGTAGTTCCTGAGATTAGCGCGTTCAAACAAACAAACAAATTCTTCAGCTTTATAATATTAGTATAGATAAGAGTTATGAAAATATTTTGATTTTTCCTTAGTATTCACTATAATAATATGTATTATATAAACAAGTTAATACACTTCAGTTCTGTGAAAGTATAATACGTCACATTTGTTTATTTCAATAATTAATTAACGTTGATCATGTTTTGTTGTAATATAATTATAATAAACAGATACATCTGTACAAACATACATTATTAATATCATTAGTTCGATGCACGGCTGGTGCAATTCACTGAAGATATATTGATGTGATATTTTTACAATAACTAATAGGCTTGTTTTCCTTCGTTTGCTTTATTAGAATAACTAATGAGTTGTTTGGTGAAGACAGCTATTTATAGGGGTAAAATAATGAAACCAATGTTGATTGTATGAAACGGCAATTTCATGTACCCAGAAAAGGAGGTAGAAGATATAACTAGAAAAAAACTTAGTCATAATTCGTGAAGCACAAAATTGAACAGTCTAAAACGCGAATCTAGTCTCATATATCAAATGTATAAGTTTACTAAACGACGACAAAAATGCTTTAAAATGTGTAGTTTAACATAATATTACTGTAAATTTAGGATACATTCAATAGTTTACGTCTCAATCTACCCATAGAACTTTCCTGCTTTTCAACAGCTTTTTTAGGACTCCATACCACAAGAAAACTAAAACTCTTTTAGAATCACTTATTACTCTTAGTCCGTCAGCTAGAATAATTTCAAATTTTAAAACGCTTTTCGTTATTATCTTCGATCTGCATTCTCAATTCTGCAACATTATATTTGTAAAACTATGTGTCATTGGTATGTTCCAGACAGTGTATGTTGTACATATTGACAATGTCTGACGTAGCGTTATGCGGCATTAAACTAAGTACATCAATGATGGTAATTGATCACAACAACTGCACAAATACGCATCGATTATGAAGAATTATACTAATAAGTTACACTGACTATTAGCGTTACTTATTGGTTTTACAGTTATCAACTTGCTTTATGCTTTAGAGGGATTTATTATGCTATAACTTCACTTATTGGGAATTGTAGTGAATACGACCGAAAAGCTTAATGTAATACATTATCTAAGAGAAAGTTTGTAAAAGCCCAACATTACAGAAATATTGTCTCGTTTTTACCATAATTACCATTCTTTTTCAACTTTTTACAATTCTTCTTAATCTGCTAGTACCTAATATACAATTTCAAACATTTAATTTAGTTATTTTTATGTATTTATTATGCTGTCTATTGTTGCAAGTTATTTAACATTATTACTCTTTTATTAATAAACTTATTCCAACGATAAACCAACAAACTTTTCTATTTATAGACTCATAAATTTCTCATATACAATATGACTACAATTACCAGGTATTTGCAGTTAATTATAAATTATATACGGTGTACAATTCGTCTGTTGTGTCTGCACTGCGAGTGTAACGAATGCGCTAATTACACACTGTTTGTTTGTCTGTGTTCATTTGTTTAATTAATACTTTTATATTATTACACTGTTGTACATCGATGTTCAATTAGTTTGCAATGTCATTGGGTCAATGAACTGTGTTCTTTCAGATGTTATATTAAGCTATTTTTTTATGAATATCTACATATTTTTAAAGAAGAAAGTATTTTTTTAAGTAGAGCAATTAAGTGTTACATATTAGGTCGGGGAAAAAGTCTTTCCGCATTATAGTATGTATGAACTTGAAATAAATCTCTTTGGCTTAAGAATCACAAATGAGTACATGGTTCATAAGGTTTCTTTCAGTGAGCTCGTGAGGTACCTAAATATCGCGCTTTTTTGTGTAGAGAAAAGATTTAATTACAAGTTCATACATACTATAATGCGAAAATACTTTTTCCCCGACATAATACATATGTTGTAGGTAGGTTTATTTATGTGTGATACTTTAATTCAAATTAAATTTTTTTAACAATAAAATATACCTAAATGTTATCTAATAACTTATTATACTTATTCATTCTTTATAACTACATAGCTGTTTAGTAAAAATGCATCGCTATTTTATATATCCAAGAATTATAAACACATATAACAGTAGCTCAACTCTCTATTACTATCGATTACCGACAACCGACCTGTCATCGAAATTTTTTGTATGAAAATCTGATCAACGCCTCTGACGGGAGTCGTAGAAACTATTTTGGCAGTACATTCTAAATGTCAAACTTTCGATACTCGACAATACAGGCTGTACAAAATCGCGCTACGGGAAAGTTATTAGGTGTAAGGTTACCACTACAAGCCATAGTAAAATAATATAATTTTGGGCAGAATTTCCTACCAGCATCAGTTAAATAGTAGAACATAAATCTTTATTCCTTTGTCTTCTTTTCCTCAACCGAATGCAATATTTTCGACATCATATGTATACTGTTTCCTAATCCCATCAATATTAAGTAACGTCCGACTAAGGGGACGCAATAAACAAATAGTAAATAACGGTTTAATACTCGATAGAACTGTAATCAGGTTACGTACGATGTGGCCGCCCCGCGGGGAGATTTGTGGCCAACGCGTACTTTATGACCCGACCCTTTAATGTGATACTAAGAATTGTGCACTTGGTTTGATGTATGAGTGGTATTTTATAGTTAGGGAATATATAACGGACGGCAATATATATGTTTCAGGGAAAGAGATATAAAATACGATTACAATATAGCCTTGTAAAGAATCGGCGGCCTATTTTTTACGTATGTAACGTAAGTATTTACGAGTACAAAAACTGATCTTCAAATTAAAGTTTATTTTACTAGTGAATGGTTGTTGTGGTAGCTAAAGCTTTTACGTGTAATTTTTCTTGAATAAAGACTTATATTCTGGCAAATGAATATAAGTTGTTCAGAAATCGTTTATCAATGTCACAGGTTTGCTGTCTAAAATGAACAACTTGGCAATCGAACTTATACCTTTCAAATCCACTTCTATAATCTTAAAAGAAAATGTCATATTTTTTTCTACCCACTAGAATATACTGGGCAACAGTCTTCTCCCAAACGGGGAGGGTTTAGGCCTTGAGTCCACCATGCAGATCAATTGCCTTAATAATTAATGTGGGCCTAATAAAATCTTTAATAAATTGACCCTAAAACAAATAATGAATCAATCAAGAACTATCAAGTGAATACCACGGAACATCGCATGAAGGCATAAAGGCATAAAGGTTATAATTAGATTACCTCGGACAATGAGCCGACACAATGTAGGCACAATACGACAGTTTCATTACACTAATGTATTAGTATTGTACGGTAGGGACGGGTTATTTAGGTTAAATAAGTGTAGCGCGGTTTGGAAAGTGATGGGTAGCCGTTCCATTTCAATTTTAGAAGCGCATTGTTTATTATCTGCCATGATTATTATTTACTAGATATTTTTTGAAGAGTATTCTTAGTAATTTTTATTTTTTATGCGGCTTAAGTGCCGATAGACTATACAAATATATAAAATAGAATTGTTAAACATAGATACTCTAGTTTTATCTGAATGTTATATTGCCGACCTAAAGCAGTTTTAATCTTTTGAAATCATGACTTTCATACATCAAATGCTCGTAGAGTTAATGGAATAGTTTTCGACATATTTGCACAGGTCGAAAAAAAATTCTTTCTTTGTAAAGGGCATAAGATTTTAGTAAAATCACTTACACGTCACATTAAGACTAGTGCACACGTCATCAATGTAGAATGTCGTGATCAGTGTGATCAGTGATCAGTGTTGATTGTCGTTGATCGCGGTGAGACCGGCTCATGCAATTAGCGCTTTGTGAACACCTCGCCTTGATGAGTTCACCCCGATCACCCCGGATCACCCCGCATCACCCCGCCCCGCGCCACGGCCACTAACACCCGACCTTTATCTGATCATGTAACCAATGTACTTGAGAAGTAAAGAATCATTTAGATACTGCAAGTATTTACATATTATACATACTTTCTGTCTGACTAATAAATGTCGTGTAAGCTCTGTTTTGTCTTTTTCACTCATATCCAGTTTTATAATTGATTGACGGTGACATAACAAATTAATGAGAGTTTGCACGATGTTTATATACCTATGAACTCATAAGAGAAGGTATAAGAAAATTCTACAGACACTTGAACTATCGCGACTCGGTCAGACACAAACGATGTGAAGCCGTAATATGTCTAACTGAAAATTTAACCGAATAACGCTCTTTAAAAAACGACACAACCACACAACATTGCAATTCTTTAAAAAAGTAAGGAAATCAACAATCACATCTCCTCAACCAAATACAACAACACAGCTCTTTTATCCAACAATTCTTCCGTATGCTTGTATCACCATCTTACCCATCAGATCATCTCAGTGCCATCATTTGTCTAATAACCTGGCGCTTCAAGGAACACCCCCTGAGGACCCCCGCGGGGTGCGCGGGGTAGTGCGGGGGTGAATGAGGGGGATATTATCAAGTTAGTGATGCGTCATTTAGCGGCTGCTTAACATAAATGATTCGATAAGCAATACTTACTATGTTTATGGAGTTTTCTTTAAAGTGTTGCATGATTTTTTGTGTTTTAGTGGTTAAAGAATAGTTGCTTAGGAATTTTAGATTGGGTTGTGTTTGGGTGTAATTTTATTTTTATTTGTTCTTTACTTAGAAAAATGTTAAGTTCCAAATTCACCTTTACTATCTTTATTGAATTCGGTTTCTATGTTCCTTTCAGGGTGCAGTGACTATGACGTTAAGTTTGCCGCTGAAAATGCTGAAAGTAGAAAGCAACTAATATCTAAAATGGTATATTACAATGTCTGGGCTATAGCGTTATCTTTCTGGCTACAGATTTAAAAAAGGTCCAATCAATTTCTAAATCTTAGCTTAGAGAGCTTATTTTACGTTAGAAAGCATTGCCCAAACCTAGTAAGGTTCCAGTTTAAGATATAACCTGGGTAACAGTACAACTTTCAGAATAAACGAAGTAAACATTCGTTCACAAGTAGGTATAATCTTGCAGTGGCACTCTCGGGAGCGACACAAAGAAGCCAGTAAATAGTCTGCAAAGTTGCCACGTTTACTCGGCCCAAGTCGGATAGAGTCGGCTGAAGTCGGCTGGAGCCGGGCGCCTGTTAAAACTTCCACCATCTTTATCGGATTTTAAATACTCTAGTTTTGTTCTATTATTACCAATAGATTCTTATTAATTGGGAGAAGTGGAGCTTTCTGGTGTAGCGGTTGAAAATTGTGAGATTAATCATATGATTTGATGTTTTTTTTAGGATTAGATTATTTTCTCAATATATTATATGCTATTTCTAAACTCAGTTGTCTTGATATATACCTATAGCCAACCTATTACATTGCAGCCAAAGTATACGGGTAACGTAAAACTGTCAGCGTGTTTCTTCCACCAATTGAAATAAATGTCAAATAGCAGTCAATGGCTTTAGCTGTTACATTAGTTATGTATGAACACACAGGCTGTTTAGTAGCATAATAATGTATAGACACATACACAGTAGACCGTACCTATTTCATCATATCCCATAGTTAAAGAGCCACAAGAATGTTAACTACCTGTATATCGGTATCAACTAGCCGAGGAGCACACAACTCGTTCTCAACTCAACTCGGTTCAACTTTATAATTGTGGCGCGAGATCCGACGCGACGCACAACTTATATTGCCCGGTACATTCAGTACAAGACGCTCGGTACTGGGACCACTGCTGCATTATTTACTACACACCTACGATACTTAACTAGAAGTTTTTATTGATTCTTAAGAAGCGAGGGATAACAGGGAGATCTGAGCATTTTGCGGAAGATTGTGGTATTCTTTTGCAATCGTTTCAGTGTTCAGGGAGCAGTTTATTTGGCATGTGTTGTTTAGAAATAGTTGGGTTAATACATGGGTATAGGTGTTGTAGTGGTTAAAAAATTAAAGAAGGTATTGTAAATAACCTCCTCTTAAGGATTGTCTTTGGTTGCGCGAAGAGTCTACCGATATTTAGTAAATAACCGTTCAATCTTATAAGTAGCTACAGCAACGACTGACACAAAAGATCAATATGGTATAAGTATCAGCGGACAATAAAGGCTGAACCTCTACTTAAATGATAACATGGTATAAGAAACTAAGAAGATTTTTTGTAAAATCAAATAAGATTTTTGTGAGATTTCGTCTTGACTTGACTTTGAGATTAAGGAAATGAGCACTCTGATAAGTTACTCGCAAAAATCACAATGATTTCTTCAATTCATAAAAAGCATATTGTCAATGTACATTTTGTATCAATAACGGGAAAATCTGATCGCAAATAAACTACAGTTAAATATATTTGCAAAGAGCTCAATATCATTAATGTGCTAGCAATGAAGTGACCGCGAGTTGGCGGACTCATCGGCAATTTACTTAAGTGAACCATTATTTAAGCAAGCGATTACTTAGGGGCGGGGCGACTCCTGATCTACTGTTATACAGAACAATAACGACCATAATGTAATAGATATGGTTTGTGACAGTGAGAAAAGCGACTGGATATATATTGAATCTTTCCCGATTATTTTAGGATAACTGTAGTTTTAGAACTGCCATTTTGGCAGACATTATCTACAGTTTTTCGAAAATTTAGATTCTTTGATTAGATATTGCTCGTTGATTAAGATTCGTGGATATAATAAAGTATTTTCCTGGCATGACCGACATATCTAGATTATGTTTTTCCAAAACTCTTATGATTATAATATTTGATTTTGTTTCTATTTAAGGTTATTCTGCAGTTTATGTTTTGACTAACCTCTGCTGATAAAATTTTACAGCAGGTCTTACTAATTCATAGGCATTAAATAAGACTTCAAAAATTTTTCTACCAACATCAATTCCTTGGCGCCTACTCTTTGCCAAATAATCTCTTTTAAAAATTGTATATAACTCAAACTATTTTGATCTCAAGCTAGCTTTTCTAAATAATACATTAAACCACAAATCAATTTGTTCAGTCGATCTCATTGTGTCATCCACAATGCTGGTCTCCATTACTAGATGGAGAGGTTCAGTGATTCAGAGTGTACAATACATGGCCGAAGTCATGAGTGTATGAGTCTGTATGAGGTCATACATTGTGTGGTTTGCTCCATTTCATACATTATCGATAGTGGTTTATCTGTTGTATGTATTTCTTGGTAAAAGTATTAAGTTAGATTAGTGAGATGTCGCTTTTGTGGAGAGGTTATTTTGTTAAAGGATCACGGAGAGCTTTCGTACTTTTCATTGTAATGTGAGCTTGAGTCTTTTTAAGCCTTGGTTGATATAAGTACTGTTGAATGTACATTTTAGTCTTAATTATTGTGCTTTATAAAGAATTTTATGCCACCAATTGAATTGTTGTGTAAGCACAAGCCACTAAGCATGATTGAAAATTATTCCATTTCATAGAGACATTATTGTAAATGACATTACAAAGCAAATTAAGGAAGAATGCCTAATACGGGAAACAAATCTTATGCCGAGAATCTTATATTTAGCTCATAAAGATGTTATAGACAGTTTTCGATAGCAAAGTCACTAATAGCTAGACAAACATGACCCCACAAACATTTGCAACAATAACAAGCATAGACACGAGCAGCTCAGCGGGTGTCCGGGAATATCTCTCATTACCCGTGGCCGGTGATGCCCATGTTGCCCGCGCCGCCCGCGACGAGCGTGCCCATGTACCCGCGTGCCCGTGTGCCCGTGTGCCCGTCACGTGGCACACACAAATGAGCACTTTTTTAATGATAGTGTTGCACATAATCGTGTTAGCCCCCGGCGTTACTTGTTCTTGTTATTGTGTGATGATGTGAATGTTTTGTGGTAATTAGGGTGCGAATATTGTGTATTAGTTGCTCATTATCTCTTGTTGGGTTTTGGATATTTTTGGCTAATACAATCTTGTAATCAGTACTGTATAAGTTCAGAAGATCCACTATTTTTTATAGAGTTATCAATCGTAAAATATCTTTATTCGATTGTATAGTAAATATCTCTGAAATCGTAGAATTGAGTGGGTTCTATAAATTACTAAGAAAAAGCTGCGTTATAGCTAGTCATTTAGGTATAGGTCGTGCTACATTTATATTTAAGTTTGAAATGTATGCATGCTTTATAAACTTTTACAGCTTTGTATACACTTAGACCAAATTTTCTTTCTACTTAAAGTTTCTTTGGCTTTTTTACCTATCCGAAGAGTTACATAAAACCAAAAATTTACACCATCTGTGCCTAATTTTTTATATTTAATGTATAAAATAAACTACACTTTCACTCATCAGTCCCTATCCTCAACATTTATCCATCATTATCTTCTAGTTAGTTGGTCGCACGCGCACGTCCCCGCGCCCATTGTCCGTGTGTGTGGTACACGTGTTACCGCACTGTTTAATGTTAATACATCGTGGCTTTACACTGTTTTGTAGTTGTTATTGTGGATTTAGATAATGTGGGATAATGTGTGGTTTAACTGTGAATTAAGAGGTTTCTTTTCTGTGTGTTCAAACGTTCGATAGATTTGTTTTGCCAAAAATAAATTGAAGTGTAAAAATAATGAAAGAACGATGTTATAAAATCGTTAATATCAAGCTTATTACATCTATATAATAATATTAGTATATGTGTATCTTTGTCAAAATGTTGGTTTATATCTTTTTTGGCATTGGATATTTGAAAAAGAAACATGATTGGCAACACTCATTAAGCTTTTAAAATCATAAAAAATCGGAAATAGAATGTACAAAAACTTAACATGCGATAAAATTGTTTTATGAAAAGTACTGCTTTTTTACTTTACCGTACTAATTTTGGGAGCAATATAGTCTAATTAATTAAGTCAATAAAATATCACACTAACGTTAAAACAAAATGTACACAATTTAATTTATGCGCCGCCGCCGCCGAGAATAACCCAAAAAAACAGACAAAAGCAGATCAATTATCGTCCCGACTTTCAAAACCCTAATCGTATTGTATCTGTATCACTACAAACACACGAACACATCACTAGGGAGACTAGTGATGCGACACAGTGAGGGGACTGGTACCGGTCACGTCACTACTCGGGACACGGGGTCGAATTTAAACCATTTGTCTTGTCAAATTCAAAGTTTAATTTTATTAGTGTCATTTATAATTGAATGTAAGCTTTTAGCTTCTTTTTAAAGTGTTAATGCTTAGATGACTTTTGAAATCATTATTCGTAATGCTTCAATGAAATGTTTTAAACTATTTTAGTTTTTTTTATAAGACAACTCCTGCACCCGCAGAAACCCGAGTAAATCTTGCATGTTTCTACTTGCATTTAAATAGGTAGATTGGACAATTTGCAAAGATTAATTAAAATTTTCTAAATGAAATACTATATGAATTTTTGTTTTAATTAGAATGATTTTTCTAACAGCTATTGTACGAGCTATATAAAAAATCATATTATCCCCTGCCCCATTTATTTTTATCAAATTATCTCCACACAATAACAAATTCGTAATAAAATTATTTAGTCATAACATTAATAAATACATGTTAGTTCGGTGAATGAAAACGACCATTAATACACATTATACTTTTAACTCGGACCAGTTCATTATTAGGGATTAGGGGCCGAGGACGAGCGCCGACTGCCGAAGCCGAGCGTAGTTTTGGGGGCGTGCTGGGGACAACACTAACGAACACGTGTACAGGCAAAAATAGACTTTATTGTCTTGTTTTAAGAGTGATGTTAGTCGCAATGTTAGTGTTGTTCTTGAGTATTAGACAAGGGTAGTCACGACAGCCGAAATTGGACTTTAAATAGTCGGAATATGGGTGGGATAGATAGCAAATGTATTATAGTTTAAAGATAATTTATAGTTTATCTCATAAATAGATTATTACAGACGGAGTGTTTCGATAAATCTCTACTAATCGTATGAGTGTCATTGTCTGCGATTGTGCTGCGGTTATTAAACGGTCGGCGAGCGTTTACGTGACGTCATAACCGTTTGTTCTTGTAACCAAATTATAGAGTTTTGTATGAGAATAAAATGTTGTGTAATTGATATTTATGATCGTTTACTTGTGGGTGGAGCTGGGAACTGAGTGATGTTGTTTTTACAAAATGTTTTATATTGAACAAAAATTTTATATGATAGAAAAGACAGTATTAATTCTAATTGTTTATCTATTGAAAAATGTAATTAGGTACAAGCAGAATTGTCGTGTTTCATAAAACTTAATCTAATTTACAGACTGTTATTTAGAATGCACTTGTCGAAACTATATAGCGCTAACTATAGTAACTATTCGGCTTCAATACATATAATGATTAACTTTAATGATTCAAATTTTACATTCTTGTGTGTAGTCAACAACGTTACAATATTGTTGAAAGATATCATTAGTTTTCTTTCTTAGTATCTAAACGCAACATAACTCAGTTTTTCACTCACAATACAAAGACTAGAATGAGATGCTGACCTCAACATAATCAATAAGACAAGTTGAGAACCCCAATGTCCATCATATTCATCTCATAACAAGACAATTTACAACAGAAGGCGTTTCAATCAGTCGCCACTCGAACACACTTACTGTACATTATCATACCGCGGGGTACAACAGGGTACAGCCGGGTATAAGCGGGGTATACCCGCGGTATGTCGGGGTAATACCGGATTATACACTCAAGGGGAACTGCGACTTGTTGGGAATCAATTTAGATTTACTGTTTAGTGTAATTCGCTTGTAATTGTGTCCATATGACAGTTTTGAAGAAGGATCACTTTTGGGAAATTTATTTATGAATTAGACATACCTACTATTGGTCGAATAATTGTTATGAAAATCTATACTAATATTATAAAGCTGAAGAGTTTGTTTGTTTGTTTGTTTGAACGCGCTAATCTCAGGAACTACTGCTCCGATTTGAAAAAATCTTTCAGTGTTAGATAGCCTATTTATCGAGAAAGGCTATAGGCTATATAACATCACGCTACGGTCATTAGGAGCGGAGTAGCAACGAAAAATGTTACGAAAACGGGGAAAATTTTTACCCATTCTCTTCAGTGACGCAAGCGAAGTTGCGCGGGTCAGCTAGTGTAGAAATAATCAGAATATTACGCGTTATTCATAGTACCGAGCACAATTAAATCATGCCTAGTTCTGTTCGTAGGAATACTGAAATACTATAATCGACGTAGAAATCTAATATTAACCTAGACTTTAAATGTTGCGATAACTACAAGTCAATCATATTTGCTAGTTTATGTTCAGTTATTTATCTCTGTTATATTATCACTGCAGATTTCAACAGAAGACGACAAATAAACCAACAATCTACGTTATTAAAGCATAAGCAGGGGCTGTACCTGAAAGAATGCAAAAGACACCCGCTCCCACATAACAAGCGAGCCATTTGTATGCTCCACTGTGGAGGAGAATGCACGCGAACAATAATGTTGACGAACCACACACTTATATGTTTATTGCCCATCCAGATACACACAATAATTGTACCTCGTTACATCAAATAACGCACTCGAGCACGAAACAAAAAGAAAACAGCCGCACGCGTTACAAAAACCGAACTGTTCCGATCAATTTGTCGTTAAGCTCTAATAACCGCACAAAGACGGTTCCAACGCGCCAATCGGCAAATAAGGCGCACTGAATAATCACGAGAAACGAGGCTAGGTGGCTATTACCGGACGGACCGCACGGACCGGACCTCGCGCCGGACGAGCGCCGGACGGGAGGGCGGCCCTGCCCGGAATCCGCACGCACGCTAATTGCTAAATTTGCTCCCGAGTAGCGTGGAGGCAGGCGGAGGTGGAGAGAGGTGGCTTATTGTCGTATTGTCGAGCTCCCTGCTTATAGAAATGTTTAAGGCTTTTGTCGAGAGGAGTTATAAGTTTACGATTTCGATAATGGCGTGTTTTGTGTTGATGGAGATTGCACGGTGGCCATACTTAGACGGATATTATCCGACTTTGTTATTGCCAAGAAAATGTAAAATGTCGCTGCTTACTTACTGAAGGGACTGTGATTGTATGACGACGAAGAATGGTTCCATTCATTTAATCATTTTATGACCTATTATCATGATTTAGAAACCTTTTCGCGGAGTCTAAACAGAAATCTTCCTACGACATTTTCTCAAAGAAGAAACAGAAACAAAACTATGAAATTATTCATGAACCGATCCGCGTCAATTTCCTTCGCATAATTTAGTGTTGTAACCGAGCACTAGATTGTAACCGCATTTATAGAATATCCGCAAGCGGCTCTGAACGGTGGTGAACGGCGTTGAACGGCGCGGATATTGGCGGAACAGCCACATTAGTTGGTCGGTGCGAGCGCTGAAGGGGCGTAATTGGCGCGAAATGCGATCAGCGCCGACTCGAGGAGCCGATAGAACATCGCACTGACATCGGGCACATCGGCGCATCCAGCCCGTGAGCCCACACTTTGAGTTACAGGATTATTCCTCCCACTATTTGCTAAACAAGACGCTCCGTGTGAGCTAGTGTGGTAATTTTAGGAATTTGTGTACATGTTAGAGAGTCTAGGATGCTTTTTTTTCTTCTTCGTAAGTCTTTAAGACGAGGGTTAACTGAAGCGAAGTTTAAAATAACTTGGTAAAGAGAGCCTTTCTTTGCTTTGATTGTGGAACCTTTTTACTGGCTTTCATATGTAGTGCGGTGTTTAAGTTGTTTATGATTGTTTGTATCGTTTAAAATTGTCTTCAATATCAGAAGCCATTGGAGTTCGATTTTGGATTATGCATCAAAACGAAACGACAACCTTAATGCTTTTGTAAACGTCATCAGCAGAATTAGTTCAGAAAAAGCATCACAGCTGATTTTGAACCAACATTTATGCTTTTCTCTTCTAACATCGTATTAAAGATATGGAAATGATATCTCCAAAGCCCGTACCTGAAGCAAAATATTCATATGGATTTATTTGAATAGTTAAAGCTATATGAAAATCGTTAGTTATTTCATTCCATACGTAACTCGGAGGTATATTCACGAGCGAATGCAATACGCTCACAGACACTAATACTTGTGCTATCAATATCCCGTAAAGCTAATACCTAACGGCCGGCAGGTGTACTACAAATTAGAGGTGTGCCGCCGGAGAGATCCGCCAGTATCCGACTATATCCGACTATATCCGAGTATCTAGTATCGGCGCGTAATTGGCGAGAAACGTGATCGCCGCCGCCCGCCGCCGCTGCGAGCTCTATTACCGCCAGTGTGAGCTGTACTGTATGTAGTTGGTGTATTTGATATGCTGAATACTCGTGTTGTAAATGGGTCATTAAATATGAACCTTTACAATAGGTTTGTTATAACAATGTTTTGGGTTTAGGTGTATTTGTTGGTTATGTTTATTGGTGAGTTCGGAAAGTTCGTGTAATATTCTGTTTGAGGAAATTTAGATGGCAGAACTGGAGCCTTATTTAAAGCCTTGTAGTGGCTAAAATCTTTGGTTTTATGAGGTCAGTAGCCACATGTCAGAATTTAAAAAATGTTCAATAAATCACATTATAAAATAGTTTATTCTAACTGAACTTGATTCTTGTAAATACACTAATTTTAACAGTCTCATCTATAAGATAGTGTGTAATCAAATGACAAACATTAACCTAAGATTTGAGATTGCTTCATATTAAAGTACCGACCAAAACTTGCGCATTTATGAAAGGAATAATCAATGGTATTATTATACAAA
The DNA here is from genome assembly GCF_050436995.1 of Anticarsia gemmatalis. Lineage (NCBI taxonomy): Eukaryota > Metazoa > Arthropoda > Insecta > Lepidoptera > Erebidae > Anticarsia > Anticarsia gemmatalis. Next base: position 13,101,689 of record NC_134756.1, read on the forward strand.
TTTTGTGTAAATGCAATTCGAAATTTAGATAATAACCAGTTAGGAAAATTACATTTGTAAGTTTTACACTATGAATAGTCAAGTAATTCATTTATTTATCTATCAATACAAACGTTGTTCGTATATTATTCAATATGAATTATAATTATTTTAAAATAATCAACTTAAGTGACATGCACTGTTTTGTATTGAATAGGCAATTTACTAATACATTTACAAACCAATCGCTCTTTGAAACATTATTATTTAATTGTACTTGGTTCTATTAAATTGATGTCAAATCTATTGTATAGATTTTCTATTAATAAAATATTATATTACATTTTTAAAATGGTTAATTTCTGCTGCTACTATTATTATTTATACTAAGTGATTAAAATTTATTTGTATATACTATTATTTCAAATCATTTACGTACTTTATAATAAAATAATATTTATTTTGGTAAAGAAGTAGTTGCAATAATTAAGGATACTCTAAGAATTACTGAAATACATACTTACTACAATAAAACCTTTTTAAATCAGTTACAAATGACAATTGATGCAACTAGATAATTATAAAATATCCGAATATAATTTTCACTATTTAGTTATAGAGCCGTCGGGCGGCGCACGGATATCGCAGTAATGTGCGGATATTCTCTCAGCTCTCTGTTGAACGCCAGTTGTTAGCACCGGACACGATCGATATTGTCAAATGTGATACGCCTAATTAATACCAACGTTAAAATTAATTAGGTATCCGAATTTTTCATGGAGATTTTCCCTTTATTACCAATTAAGTCTTCCTTTTATTTGTTAATAGATTAACTTGCCTTTTACTAGACAACAATTTTGTTAATTCAATATGTGTTTACAGCATTAACCAAATGCTCCTTTAATGGTCTTACAGCGAATAATTGTACCATTAAAGTGTGTTTTCATAGTTCACGCAGCGATGTTTCCATTCTAATTAATTAGTGTTATATTCAAGTACGTACAGGTATACCTGTGTATATGTCTGTGTGTATGTCGAGCACGTTACACAAACAAAACGAACGTAAAAAGACAAACCGAGCCAAGACAAAACCCGTCCGCCATGCCACTAAGAAGGGCGGAGCTAATAATACAACGACACGAAACGCGAACACAATAACATCACTCACACAATTAATTAAAAACAACCTTAATTTGTAGACTTAAGACTCAGATTTGAGTGTACTTGCGTGGCGGTTACAGCGTTTCGACTCGTCGAGCGAGCGGAGAAGTGGCCAATCAGCGCTCGGTTGCCATAGCTACGCGGAGTTGGCGCGAGTGGCCAGTAGATGGCGGTAACTACTCTCACGTATAATTAATGGATTGAAAATTTTAGTTTTGAGATGGCACTCGCCTGTGTTAAATGTCACATTTTACAGAGAACATTAATTGGTTATTACTTTGAGTTCTGTTTCAATTGGTTTTGCGTACCTTTCTGAAATATCGTAGCTTTATATAGATCGGTATTTAGAAAAATATCAACTTTACCTGAAGTTAAAGTAATTGTGGCGTGCAATTTTTACTTTTAAATGAACGTTTCGTTATTGATTTTTCTACAAAACAATCTAATTAAAACACGAAAAGTAGCGAGACAGGGAGAAGCGCGTCTGACAACTTTGAAGTGCACACAAATTACACAAACAACTGAAACTTAAGAAGAAAGTATACATTTACAACAACATCAATAAGATTAGGGGAACATTTACATTGTAACGTAAAAGAAATTTAAGTATCGCGGCTCCGAGACGTTTGATTGCATAATAATCCATTTATTGCAACGTCTCACAAACTGCGCGCCCCAAAATTGGGGAAACCTAATCCCCAGTAAGCCATTATACCGAAAATTCAACTACCATCACTCATAACTTTACATTTACAACGAAATACGTACTTTGTAACGCAAGAAATAGATTTCAATTTACAACTGAGCGCGGAAAGCTCGCGCTCCACGCAATTAAGTGGCAATAAACTCTGTCGCGGTCAGATTAGGGTTTATTTTAGTTTGCTATGACGACTAGAGAGTTTGGAAATGAAATTTTCATAAATGTGCGGGTGTGGGGTGTGCGGGGGGGAGCGGAGGGGGGTGGATGGAGGGGGTCGTTCGGTCGTTGGGGGTGGGCATATTTGTGTTTTCCCCGCAGCTTCCGAGTAGGGTAGGGGACACTTGAGCCCTTGTTGTGTGTTACCGACGAACGGAAAAACTATTAATAATAATTATGACTAGCAATTAGAACAACTACGTTACTCCGTACAGCTCGGTACAGCTCGGTACAGCTCGGTACAGTGGCGTACAGCGAGGTGCCGTGGTGGAGCGGGTGCGAGTTAGTAACAAAACAAGCAGTGCTTCATTATACGAGTGAACGCCATCTTGGACTATGGAGATGTGTTTCTTCAGCTCCTTGTTGCAATGTAAACGTTTTTGCCTCACATTGTGTCTGCACATTATGTTAACTGCCAGCATTTCAACCTTAACCTTAATTTGTTAATTTTAAAATTGTTAATTTGAATAATTCAAAGAGCATTGCGCCGTAGTTTGGTTAAATAAGCACTGACTTTAAAAAATCCGAGAGGTCTATTCCGGCTATTTATGATTAATATCAATAAATCTGACACTTAGGTATACTTTTCTACAGTTCAGTTATAGAAAGAATCATGCTTTCTGATAATTCTTAACAAGTTAATAATTCACTCTGCAATATTGTATGTACAGTCAGTTGACCTCAAAATTAGGCTTAAAATTATTGTGAAATTGATATAAAATTCAAAACAAGGAAATTTTTATGCCTGTCCTAGTCCTTTTCTTCCAAAGCTCGAAACAAAACCTTAAAATATTAATAGAACATCAAAAAACCTTTTATAAATTCGACAATCGTACCACAATTCAATCGTCTACGATCTAATTGTTCACAAAAACAGCTTCCTTCCGCGAAATCTTAAGCAATTGTTTGCGCAAAATATCGTATTGCTCGGATCGGGTGTCGAACTCACGTCAACTACGATTGACGACCGCTGACGTGACTATTGCACAACAAATGCACACCGGGACTGCAAAAAATAAAGAGTTTTGAAAGAAATTATGCGTGAGTATAAAGTATTGATGTCGTTAATACGATTTGAAGGAGAACAAAAAATATAAGTGAAGGAAACCACAAAGATTAAGGTTTTTTTTTATCGTATGGTTAGTGGTCAACCTAGTGTTAATGTTGTTTAAGCCGCCCGACAGGCCTTTGACATGGCTTAACGACTTTTATACTGGTAGAAAACAACCGGGACCGACCTTTTACGTGCCGTCTGAAGCACGAACGCTCAGTTCAAATACAATATGGTCACCCAACTATAAAATGACCGCGCCAGGGTTGCTTAACCCACTGATCGTTTACCGGCCAGTATGCGCACCTAGGTATGGGCTAGGTATGTAATTACCTTATTTACCTTAATCTACTCCATTTCATGCTCACATAATAAATTGATTTCATATACACAAAAAATTGTGTCTCTTCCCATCCCAACTTAATAGCTACCACGCTAAGCACTTTTATATAAATTTAGTTAACTAGTAAAAGCGCTTTGAAGAGACTACTAATATTTCCATGTTAATATTGTCTGATTACACTTTGTTGATGTATATTATTGCAGCTATTACTACACTGTGCTATACTTTAATGAAATAATATTCATATATAAACAAAGTCGTCATCATTAGAACGAAAGTAAATAAATATGATAAATTTCAATCATAATAATATTGAAAAGAACAGTATTTAGTTGATATAATTCGTTGACCAATATAGAGTTTATATAAAATCAAAATTACTTTAAATTAATTAAGTGTAGAATATTAACTGTACAAGTCGCAAGAATTTAAAATCATTAGGTGTACAATTTACAGAACAGAACTTTAATATAGTTATTTATTAACGTATTTCAGTTAATATACAAGTTATGAAGTTACACGGTAATTTGACCCAGTAAATACTTACCATACGTTTAAATTGCGCGTTGGTTATAAATTATATATTTTACTGTAAAATGTACGCATATTAAATAATAATTTGTTTTGTATTCCACTAGTTTCTGCATGATTTTGCCCGCGTGACAACATTTCCAGTGAAAAAATCCTATCAAATCCTAAGGTTTGCGTGTCTTAAATTTCATCATAATCCGTTCAGTAGCTTTACCATGATTGTGTAACAAATATCTATCTAATATACTAACAGCAAAATATACAAACTTTCGCATTTATAATATACTAGCTGACCCGCGCAACTTCGCTTGCGCCACATAAGAGAGAATGGGTCAAAATTTTCCCCGTTTCTGTAACATTTTTTATTGCTACTCTGCTCCTATTGGACGTATCGTGATGATATATAGCCTATCTTCCTCGATAAATGGGCTATCCAACAATGAAAGCATTTTTCTAATCGGACTCGTAGTTCCTGAGATTAGCGCGTTCAAACAAACAAACAAACAAACAAACAAACTCTTCAGCTTTATAATATTAGTATAGATTATTAGTATGAAAAGAAAGCTACCTATTATTTTATAGATTTCATCATTTTCAGAATGAAATTCCCTTATTTTAAACTCGGTCGAGACGATATCGCGTATTTATCAAACAATTATTATATGTGACGATGTGGACTCAAGACCAAACCCCTCCTTGGTTCGGAGGAGACCCTTGTCCAGCAGTGGGACAGAAATCGATTAACGAAAAAAAATATCATTGCATACGTTTTTATATGATTTCATAAAAATGTATCATTGTATATTTTTCATATGATTTCATCATCTTCAAGACAAGATCCTGTATAACGAGATGTATGGATGTGAATACGGCAATTCAAGTTCGTACCAAGGATCATACCAAGTGGAGTTCTTTGCTCTATACATATATACCCGTAAGTGTGTAATATGTATTCAACATTTTTAACAACATCTCCGATTTCAAATATCTCGCAAATCAGTCTCTTTTAATAAAATACCCAACCTGGAATATGTTTTCCAATATACTCGTTTACCCATTATATTAGGTTTTAGCATAAAATTGCCAATTTAAATGATCAATCATAATTGTATGATACAAATGCATGTAATGAAGAGATTACGTGAATTAGGATGTGTGGATAAATGCCGCCCAATAATCTCATTAACGCATTGGCTTTGAGTTACAGGGTTCAATTGAAAAGCTGATTAAATTCTAATTTTATAATTTTATGTGTAAATGGTTTAGGTAGGCATTATATTTAATTAACTTACACAGAAATAATTAAATCACAGGGATCGCATAGTATACATATACATAACATTTGGATTTGATGTACAAACACCTGTGAAGTCTGTACGGTTACTAATACCTACAAATATTTTTGCCTCTTTGTTTGAAGACTCAAATCTCTAGAAATACTAATAAGGTTTTAATGTATATTTTGTTTGATTAAGGCTTTAGGGCCAGGGGAACGGTGCAATGGCTATAAAAGTGATTAAAACGTCGTGTCACACTAGTAGCAGGTAGTAATAGTAAAGACTAGGTTTCAAATACGTCTTTTCGTGATGAAGCTAATATTATTTTTATATACAGTGGTGTCTTTTATGCATTCAAGTTAAGTTAAATATTTTAGAAACGAAGTGACTTAGCGCGCTGGTATCCTAGCTCACCCTACATTTTTTCGTATTGCTTTCAATCAACCAATCACTATTCATTCCCAAAAATATAATCACCAATCCATTATTGTTATCCAATCACCAATTTCTAATAAATTTATCGTTAAATTCTATACTAAAAAATGTAGAGCCATTCTCTACGTAGCGCCGGTGTCGTGTTACACGGTGACAGCAATCGATGGCAATTGACGGCTTAATAAGTGAATAATAGAGATTTTTTGTGACTCTACAACCTCTACCTCAATAGTAGAGCTAGAGAAGTAAAATTATTATTTTGGTTCCCTTTTGTTGTGAAAAGACTGTTGTGATCGTTCTTGAGTTACTGAATTGTACGGTTTAAGAAGGGATTTAGAAAAAAATGTATTTTAAATTGTAGAGCCAAGTTAGTTGCCTTTGGTTAAGAATAACCGAGTTGACTAATAAAATAGATCGGTAGTTCGTAAATTTAACGGAGATTTTATAAATTAACGTTTTAAGCTGTTGTCAGGTTCATGGGGTATTTCAGAATAGTACCTATAAACTAATAATCGTATTAAGAAAAGTGAGCACGCTATATTAAGCGTAACCCGATCCCTGATGGTATTATATCCTGATTCTCATGAAAAAACCATGGTACCATGGATCAAAAATAATATTTAAGTACCTATTCTTTCTGTTACAGCTAAAATATGAGATTTAAAATATACTTTAATACGATGTCCTATTATTAATCCTAGGATATGAGATCTTGGGTATTAAAAAACAAAGAATTTCAAACATTAGAAAACAATTACAAACGCGCTTATTTACTCACAATCCAAGCGTAAAAAAAAAATCTGCCGCAATCAAAAAACTTCGAGAAGCCCTCGAACCTTCTACAAGTCCAGAATACAAACAGCTCTTCATATCTATCCCTACATGAAAATAATTTTCGGCCGCAATCGAGAAATGCTTCGAGAAGCCCTCAGGCCCTAGAAAAGCCCAGATTACAAACAGCTCTTCATATCTATCCCTACATGATCAGCATTGGTAGAAGGTGCACTAACCTGGATCCTGTCCTCAGGCAGGTCAGTTTTGAGCGAGAGCATCTCCCTGGCGTACACGTCGGGGTAGTGCGCGTCCTTGAACGCCTTCTCCAGCTCGTCCAGCTGGTACGACGTGAAGATCGTGCGGCTGGACATCACAAACACACATATGTACAACTACCATGATATGTGCACAAGTATGTAACAAATGACTAGTCAGAAATAGACGCAAACGTGACTAAAGATTAAAGTACCTACACTGAGTTATAGTTTTTAAAAGCCAATATTTCTAAGGTAGTTTCTGCATTAGGTTTAGAGTTGACGTTTTAATTCAATTTTGTTGTACGAAACTGTTTCGAAGGCATTGTTGATTGGTTTAGGCAACATAGCCTTTATATCAAAAGGCGGAGTTGAAGTTTCTGATTAAATTAAATATGCAAGGACAGATTGAACAGATCAAAGAATAACCTATCAAACAAGGACCTGAAGGATTTTCTAGTGCAGTTAGACAGCAATATATTCATGACTGTTTCACAGTACTGTTGGTTCGATGAGCTCTACATTATGTTTGTAAGATCCCCTTAAAAAGTCTCTTAAAATATCTAGCATAATAGCATATAATAATAAATAAGTAACGATATTTACCTGTGTCTACGTTTTTTCTTCTTTTTCTTGCCGTTGTAACCGGTGAGACCGTCTACTGTGAAGTCCTTCGCCGCCTCTAGAGACGACACGCCTGCAACAATACCATACTTGTATACTTTATGTCATTTTGTCTTAAAACTTACAAAACATAGATTCCCAAACGATTACGAGAAAGAAGCCCACTAATACATGTAAAGATGGATGCCGAGATGATTAAGTAAATCAGTGATACAAAGATAAATTATTGTCTTAAAGTATTTTTTTTCGTTACAAAATTTTCCACCTGTACTATGCCGAGGCTTGATCTTGGACTTGTATCAAACGAGCTTTATATTGACCACACTCCAGCCAACAGGTAAGAAAATCAATTTCATATTTATTTATAAAAAAAAACTTAAAAATACATGATGCTTCTTGACCACTTCGAAGGTATACTCGTAAATGGATTTGCAGAGCGGCTGAAATGCTAATAGCCAGCAGTCACTTGGTGGCACATTCACGTAAACATTGATCCTTCAGCAAGGATCGTCTCGGGGACCCTTTACCCCGGGCCCCGAGCCGCACACCGCCGGACAAATCCACTTAACAAGTAGTGTGACACAACACGACAACACTCACCAGGGATTTGTCACATAATTACCGAATGTGATTGCCAAATGAATTAGTAAACAGGCGGTGGCGGGTTAATAGAATAGATCGAGCTCGTCCCGCGGGACCCAGGGGAGGGGGGAGAAGTGCGCGGGGCGGGGGCCCACCGAAACCCTCGGGGGCGACGGGTAATTGAATTTGGCGCCAATGAATACGACAATGAATTATTAAATTTACAGCGGCTCCCTGCAAGACTGTAACAAACTTGTACAACGATATACATTGCTTGCTATCTCCTACAGTAAATCTTTCGAGCGCGTGACTACCCGGTATTGTATGTTTGTTTTCCGTGTGTGTCGTTGTTGTTTGGTAGATGTAGCGTGACAAATCGCGAACAGTAGCGGGGTGCGTGTTGTCACTAAATTATGAGGTCAGTCGATGTGTTAATTTTATTAATGTTTTGAAAGCAATAATTTACACCGGCTGGATAATGGCAATATCGGTCGGAAATAATTATGTTAACGTTTATTGGCGAACACTATGAAATGTTTTGAATATTTCTCATGAACTTTATGTAAACTGACTTACATAATTATGTTAAACGAATGATATGAAATTATATGTGACACTGAAAAATATGTGATTCTTATGCCGAAAGTAGATGTGATGTTATTTACACTTTCAATATTTTTTTATCATTAAAAGTCGATTATTTGTAATCATGAATCATTCGACCAAATCTAAATTCTCTTCTAACAAGCTCTTTGATTACTTTATGATAATATAATTTAACGCAAATAGATCACTTGCTACGCAATTACTAAAATCACATTTTTCCACGTTCCACATTCCACGATCACGAGGTAATAAAAGTTTATAAAGAATAAACAATATTTTTTAAACTTTTTAATATTAGGTATACGAGAAAAAACATGCCGCACCATAGAATTATTGACGTTTCGGCGCCAATTGACCGTAATCGTAAAATGACTGATATTAACGTGCAATGCCAAAGTTTCAAACAATTCTATGACCATTCTCGAGTCTTAAACCAGCTTTGTTCTTTGAAGAACAGACAGATAAAACTACTTTTGCAGTGATACTAGTAGGTTATCCATTATCAAATATGCTATAACAGTAAAACAAACAAAACAGTACCGCGGTGTAATGACACGGCGACAATGCCCGTGTCCAATGGCACCGTGTCGCCGTGCCCATGGTGCCCATAGTGCCCGTGTTGCCCCGCGCGTGTCCGATCACACACAATCGATTGGACACACTACCCCGTACCATGTCACGTGTACTCTGTTTTATAGCTGTTTTACTGCAAGGTTCGATGTAATTGTGTGGTACTGTTTGGTCAATATGCGAGCGTGAAGGTGCAGGGAAAATGATCGTCGACTTGGACAGTTAACTTTCTTAACTATAGAGTTAACTATAGAAATTGATTCTATATTAGGATATAAAATAAACATGTTTTATTTTGTAAATCTATAGCGATAGTTTCATAATTGTAAATGCACAAACTAGTAACAGTAAATTGAACACTTTGCGTGGCTGCTAGTCATACAAGCTTAAAATATGCTAGATTTGAAAAATAAAGGAGAATAATTTTCCTCCAATTATTAATGTCAACACGAATCGCTTTGTTCCACTGCTAAAGAACTACATATCTGATCTCAGTTGTAGAAAAACCGTTAGCAATACATTAAAGAAGCTTACTTCAGAATTGATTTAAGAACTATTTTTTTTGTAATAGTATAAATGACTCTACCACGCACGATCTATTTCTTAATTTCACCAGCTCAGCCCTGCAGATAAGCGCAGTACTATGTACACGGAACACTGAGTAGGTAATCACTTAAGGAGGCAATACACTCGCCGTGTCCCGCGGGACCTCCTCACATCCACCTCACAGAGACACGATAGACACGATGGGCACGATGGGCACTATGGGCACGATGGGCACGATGGGCACGATGGGCACGACGGGCACGGTAGACACACGGCCGGGACGGAGATGACCGCCACCCCTACTTTGTTTTATGACAATGCGTTTAACTTTGGCATGCTGATAGCTACGAGCGAGGCTTTTTAGTTGAATGTCGAAAGTGGAAAGGAATGTGCATGCGTTACTACTGAATACCAAAAATTTTGAATTCATTTCGTTATAGAAAAATCTTATTTGTAATTGAAATATATTATAGTTTCTGCAGGTAAAAGTATTTTGTATTACAATAGGTAGGTATAAGTGTAGCACTATTTATTGTTAATTCATCATTACGATTATTATTATTTTGTTATTACGATGTTCTTATTTTATTAAGAAAATTTGGATGTACCTATAACTTACATGTGTAGTAAATACTGTTAATGTAAGGCGGTAATAAATATATAAATATTAAAAGTGTTTTCTTAATTCGTTATTAAACTTTACTTCCTCGGAATACACTCTATTACTAAAATTTTATCTTAACCGATCGTGCACTTGGCCTAAGATTCAGAAACATTTAAAATTAAGGTGTGAAAATTGTATTTAATTCACAATGTAGTATCACGAAAAAAAAATTATACTGCAAACAAAATCGGAAGTAAATACCTAGCCATATCATAAACCTCCAATTACAGCCAAACATAACCCATAGCAGCTCGTGTAAACATCCCTACAACGATGAACGAACAGTGGCTGTAACTGTACAAATACCTACGCCTAACTAAATGTATCATTATAAAAATACGCAATCATAACGATTTAACCGCTCGCCAAATATATGCGCTTCCACGAAACAACCTACCAAAGGAAAACCAACCATACTGCTACGAAAATAAGGTATATTTTTGTAGCGGTTGTTTTTAAAGAGAGGTATAATTTGTTGAGGGGTGGAGCGAGGAGGGAAGGACCGTCGAGGCTCGGCAGCCGTGAAGGAAAGCTACTTGTGACAGAACACTGCCACTTTACCCGCCGGTATTGTGATACAAATGAAAATGCTCCATTTGTGTACGTTTGTTTTGCTGAGTTCGATGCTCGGCTGTTTATATTTGAAAAAATATAATTTAGAATATTATTGCCTGTACTAATAAGGCCATTGAACTTTGGGCTTCAGAGCTGAGCTTCAGAAACAGGATTAGTAGCTTTGGGTGCTACAATACTTTAGAAACATTTCATGAAGAAATTTTGAAGAAGTTTGTATTTTGTAAACAATTTCTGATTCAAGTTAACTCAGTAAATAAAACTACACAAGTTTAAATCGTCAATTTTATATAAGCTCCAGTTTAATAGTTTCTTTTAAAAACTGTTAAACCTTCGAATATTTCATATCCATTGATTAACTACCTCAAAATTAAAATCTTTGTGAATTTCCCATAGTGGAATCTCTCCTCTGCCAATGATTTCACTTTACCTTACCTGGCTTAAAAACCTAGTTCCTCACTGTCTTAATCAGATTACCAGCTGCTTTTGTGGCTGATTGGCAATCACCAGCTGGTATGAGCTAGTTATAAATTATAGGATCAATTAGTACAATTACTAACTGAAATGTTCAAACACTTGCCTGCTTTATAAGCCGATTAGCAGACAGAGACTCGTACTCATAAAATGTTGAGTTTATAAGTTAGGTACAAGCTGTCTGGCATTTTGATACAATCATGATTCAAATATATTTGAATATAACATCGTCTAGCGAATCCGTTATACACTTATTCCTCATATTGGGCCAATTGAGTCGCGAGCAAATTGCCAATCGCCGAGCCAATTTGCTCACGATTTGATTTGCTCGCGAGACTTGTCGCGAGACCGTGCACACTCGTGTATATTCGTGTAACGTCGTGACAGTTCGGCTACGTGACGTGGTGACGTCAGCACACGTGGAGATTTGCCTAAAGAAACATTTCATGAAGAAATTTTGCGGTGTTCTATTGGCCGTAAAAAATTCTTATACTGTGAAAAGAATTACTAATGTTGATAATCTATCTAATGATAAAGAAATAATATTTGCTACCGTTACGTGTAAAAAAATTAAATTGTTTGTTTGTGTGGTTTATTTGCCGCCAAGTTACAGTGATCAACAATATCTAGATGTGTTATCATGCATGGAAAATGCTATTTCTGACTACAGTGAATACTCATGCTTAATAGTTGGTGATTTCAACTTGAAGTCGTGCAGTAAGAATGTTACAACTCAATTTAATAGTTTTTTAGAATTTTGTAAGTTGCGACAGTGTAATCATGTGTGCAATAAGTATGGAGGCATCCTGGATTTTGTACTAACTACTCTTAATTCAAGCCATATTGATGTTAATTCTGAAACTGAGCCTTTAGTACCTATTGACGCCTATCATCCTGCTTTAGAGATATTTCTCAAATTACCTATAAACGTAATGAACAATAGCTCTATATCTCCAGGTCACCAATTAGCTACGGAATGGAACTTTCGTAAAGCAGATCTTATTGGACTTTACACTGATCTTGCAGGCATAGACTGGACAGAGCTAACGGATCAGCAGAATTTGGAATTGAATGTAGCTGTAGATATATTTTATAATAAGCTCAACGATGCTATCAGCATGCGGGTGCCCCTAAAATCAATAAACCATTTAAATAAATATATATATCCACATTGGTACACTAAAGAGATAATTCATTATATAAAGTTAAAATATTTTAATTTGAAAAAATATAAATGTTTGGGTTTACAATTCAACAAAGAATTATTTAAATACTACAGAACTAAAGTGAAGCATCTTATACATACCTCCTATCAAAGTTATATGCATAATGTTGAGAATAATATAATTAATAACTCATCTACTTTTTGGCAATTTGTTAAAGATAAACGGTCCGATAGGAATCAGCTTAAGGAATTTGTATACAATGATAAGATAGTGGAAGGCCAAGACGCCGTTGATGCATTCGCACATCATTTTGCTTCCGTTTTCCATAAGGAAACCCCATTATTAGATCCAAAGATAGCTGAGCGTAACAGTAGAGACATTGGTTTTTCAACACAAATAAATATCGACCAGATAGGTATAGATGAAATAAGAAAAGCTGTACGTCGCTTAAGAACATCTGCTGCCTATGGACCCGATAATATACCCGCTTTTATAGTTAAAGACTGCCTTTCTGCACTAGAGGAACCACTTCTTTACATATTTAATCTCTCTCTCCACAATAGTTGCTATCCTAGTCGATGGAAAGTTTCAAGAGTAATACCAATACCCAAGACCGGAACATCGGCTGAGATTTCGAATTTTAGACCCATTGCAGTCCTTTCCGTGTTTGGTAAACTTTTCGAATCTGTTGTTAATGATAATATATTTAAACAGGTCAGTACTCGCCTAGATAACTCACAGCATGGATTTAGACCCGCACGTTCTACCTTAACTAACCTTACTAATTTTGTTGATTTTATAAATACCAGAATGACCGCCGGATGTCAGATCGACGCTGCATATTTTGATTTTAAAAAAGCATTTGATTTAGTTGATAATGATGTCCTTCTCACAAAATTTAGCTCGATTGGATTTAGTTTCCAATTGCTTACGTTTATGGCTGACTATCTCAGAGATAGGAAGCAGTATGTAAAGTTGGGCAATTTTGTATCGCAGGAGTACTACACTCGATCGGGGGTTAGTCAGGGCAGTACCCTGGGACCAACGCAATTCTTGATAATGATAAATGATCTGCCCAAATGTGTTACAAGATCAGAATGCCTGATGTTCGCTGACGATCTAAAGTTGTACACAGCCGTCTGCGACACCAGTGATTGTCGAAACTTACAGGATGATATTGACGCTATCGCCGAGTGGGGTTTGGCGAACAAATTATCATTCAACATTTCTAAATGTAAGACAATAACTTTTACTCGTTCCCGTACTCCCATAAAAGTCACTTACGAACTGGCCGGTGAACCGCTCGAACGCGTCACTACAATACGAGACTTAGGACTGACTCTCGATTCTAAACTTAACTTCCATGAACACGTAAAGAAAATCTGTAAAGAGGCGAATAAGTCGTTAGGTTTTATAATGAGAACTTCATCTCAATTTCAAAATGTTCACGCAATAAAACTACTCTACAATGCATACGTACGCAGTAAACTAGAGTATAACGCAATAGTATGGAATCCACATGAAAAATTGTATAGTGTCATGATAGAAAAAATCCAGCGTAAATTTGCCCGCTATGTTTATAAACGTGTGCATGGATATTACCCATATTTGTATCCCTCGATGTTCGTTTCAGGAATGGTTGGCATGGAAACTCTAGAGCTTAGGCGTAAATTTGCTCATATGATGCATTATTTCTTGTTGTTAAATAACAAGATAGACAATCCATCGGTACGTGAGTCAATTCACTTTAATGTGCCCGATCAGTACATGCGAGGTGTAGGAAGACGCCAGCATCGTCTATTCGCCTGTCCGCCATCATGGCGCTCGGCACATGCCACCAACAGTCCTACAGGGATGGCTATAACTCTATTAAATGCATTCCTACAAACCAATCCAAATGCAGACATATTTGCTGACAGCAATACGAGAATGATCTCAAGTATATCTATATATTTAAATAATAATATTATATAAGTTGTGATAATATATTTTAAGTCTGATTTATGGTGTGTGTATTGTTTATAAGGTATTGTTATTTTTGATTTGTTATTGTTTGTGCTACTTAGTATTGTATATTATAAAATGTTGTATGTAACTTAGAATAACATATAAGCGCTTTGGTGAACACTGTAAGCTTGTACTGTTTAATAAATAAATAAATAAATAAAGGTTCGTATTATTGGCTGTATTTGCTCGCGATGTTTTCTGAGTTCGAGATGTCCGCACGTTTCGTTATTTGCTGTCTATTGCTTTTTGAGCGAAACGCTGTTCTTTTGAATTGTCTATTTATAGACGCATTATATTTACATTTTTCTTCAATCTTCGTATTGGAATGTTTTTCAATAATAGGAGTTACAAGAAAAGCTTGTTTTGCATGTCTTAAAATATTGACAATGAACAGTAAAAGATAGATTAGCTTTCCCTGCTAGCACAAAGAAGACTGAGCTTATGTTTATTAATTTTATAAAACATCTACAATTAACATTAGCTGCTAACAACCTTATAAAATCTAGATTAAGCCACTTGCAGACCGGCCAAATAGGTGCAAACGTATGCCTATGACCTTATGACTCACACGTTGCTAACACCTTTTCATACCTAATTTACGTCTAAAACGAATCATGAGAAAACCGATACGTTTGATTTCCTAATACATACACTCAGAAAAATTACCTTCACGTATATTTACCTAACAGTCAACGATCTAATTTGGGTATCGAAGCACCTTAGCACGTAGCTCATTGACATAAGCACCTTCGGCAAAATTCGGTAAACTTCGGCAAACTTCGGAGAGCTTCGGTGATTGTCGGTGATTGTCGTAACGCGATAAGTCGTGTCGCAATTAGATATGGAGTCGCAAACGGATTGGCAATTTGACGAAGCCAATTGAGCTGATATAAGCCGCCGAGACGTGTTTACTTTATTTGATTCCAATGAGATATTTTGACGAGCGTTTTAATGACGATCGAGTAAGGCATTTTGTGTGATTCGTTTTATATGTAGGTATTATATAAATCAGTTTGAAAACGAAACCAATTAAAGTAAAAATCTGTAGGATTCGTAGGCATGAGCATTTTGATGCCCACGTTACGTTATGTGTCTTTTTAATCGGTAAAATTAAATCAAACACGAATTTTACTTTGCCTCAAGTTTTTTTCTGAGTTATCCTAAACGTAGTTACAAGCCGTAATAAGTAAAATTATACTTCATGGATCTCGATGAAAATTTTTCATTCAGGTCAAAATGACAAGCGTTATTGTTATTATTTAGTTTAATGGCTGTAAGTTAGTAGGTATGTCGTTATACAATTACCTGAATATAGTTGTCGGACTGCTACGAATTACATGAAACAAATAAAAATAACTGTTAAAACAATAAACACAAACAAACAACAAAATAACACAAGCACAGAAACAAGAAACAGAACAAAAAAGAATAAAGCACACACGTATTTATTCATCTAATTCGTTCGATTAGAATTCATTCAACTACAATCAATAATTGTCTTTAAATTTTAATTTTACTACTAACATGACAAAATGTCGATAGCATAAATCTTTGGCGAACTATCTACATCACCCTACATTTGTAACAATTAATACTCGATTAAAAAAAGTTGGTATATCAACTCTTGTATTGCTCTTGTAAACCTCACAATCTATACTAATATTATAAAGCTGAAGAGTTTGTTTGTTTGTTTGTTTGTTTGTTTGTTTGAACGCGCTAATCTCGGGAACTACTGGTCCGATTTGGAAAATTCTTTCAGTGTTAGATAGCCCATTTATCGAGGAAGGCTATAGGCTACATATCATCACGCTACGGTCATTAGGAGCGGAGTAGCAACGAAAAATGTTACAAAAGTGGGGAAAATTATGACCCATTCTCTCTTTGGTGCCGCAAGCGAAGTTGCGCGGGTCAGCTAGTTATTTATATACGTTTATCTAACATTTTGTTATAACCTTATCCAACGTTGTATACATACGGGCACAACATGTCTCACTCATATATTAGGTCGGGGAAAAAGTCTTTTCGCATTATAGTATGTATGAACTTGTAATAAAATCTCTTTGGCTTCAAGAATCACAAATGAGTACACGGGTCATTAGGTTTCTTTCAGTGAGCTCGTGAGGTACCCAAATATCGAGCTTTTTTGTGTAGAGAAAAGATTTTATTACAAGTTCATACATACTAAGTATAATGTGAAAAGACTTTTTCCCCGACCTAATATATCAAACCGCTAACTACAACATATCCTAGTTAAGTCTCCTAACTTTTATTTCTATCCAAACTCATATAAAACCACATTTAAATCCAAATAACAGCCAAAAATCCTCGCACTCCTAATATTCCGTTAAATCTAACACAAAGCGAGTGAGGTATCACATTACTCGTCGTTGTTCCCACATCGCGAGCACCACAGGTGTGAATAAAAATAGAGCACTCGTTCACATTGATGCCGTGATGCCTTGATGCCTTTGATGTCTTGATGCCTGAAGCCATTGTGCCCGATATTATGATCTCAAACCTCTTGGTGTTGTTTGAACCGTTTTGGTCAACCAGTTTTGTGTGTTTTGGCCTTTTTTGTGGTGTAGTGCGTTTGTGCTGTGGTATGATTTACGCTGATTAAATGTTTGTATTTTGGTGTTTATGGAGATAAGATTATTGCGTTATTTAAAAGATGTAATCTCAAAATTTACTTTACAGTCAAGTTCTTATTTGAAGAATAATTTTGTGATATAGATAACTTTGCAAGTGTGACTGTTTTTGAGACTTGAATGCTAAATCTCCTTGAACAGTAAAGCAATTAGTGTGAATGTCATTCATGTAAAACATTTTTTGTATTCCTTTAAAGCTCGTTCATACCAGCCTGGTAAAAGAAAATGAAAACGCTTGGATAGTCCTTCAGGTTTCGAAGAATATCGAGACACTAATTTAAGTTTTAGAAGAATATTTAGAAGAATATCAAAAAGCTGTTTTGGCGGCATTTATTGATGAAAAACTTACCTTCCTAACTCACATTTGAATGAAAAATACATATATTACAAGGACACTGGACACTGGACATATAGTCCAGTGCGAACAAAGTAACAACAAAGGTCTTTCAACTGAAAACTAAAACTAGACAAAACTGGAGTGTCCTGTCTGAAGTAATTAACAAGCCGGGGCTCGAACCTCGGACACCGAGTAATGAGCTGCCACTTACTGCAACTGTTCAGGACACCGACATTATAATTGCTAATGGGGCCTTTGATATTAGGCAGGCAACCTTCAAGGGAAAATCACCCTTGTTCGTAAAGTTTTAGAGACGATATTCGCGTGTTGTCTTAGTTAGTCATTATAGATCAGTGGCCTTCAGGGAGGAGGGGGGATGGGGGTTCTGTATAATGTTATTGTTGCCTTCGAAGAAATTATGAAGAATATTTTGGAGGGAATTTTCGTTTACTGCGTGTTTCAGGTAGAGATTTGGTTTTGGGTGAGTAGTTCGGCTTGTTTTATCGCCTACTTTTGACATGAAGTCCTTAATTAGGTTTGTATTGCGAATACTTGACTGTAAATCAATGGTTTTTGTATTTTCATTATTTTTGACGCGCTGTAAATTGTTTCCATTGGATTCTTCACTCGGAAATGGCCTTGCCTCTTTTGTTATCTTCTTTCCCTACTACATGGTGCTGAGAACATTTGTGAAATTATGAATATGGTAGCTACGAACTGTATAAGCGTGATTTTTGAGAATGCCAAGTTGCAGCTAAATTGGTATAGCCAGGGTAGTGTAATAATTTGATTTATTATTATTTCTTTTAACTTTATTAACATAATAAATTCAAATCCATACAATGACATGTTACGAAAGCGTTTAACGGTGAAACGACTTAACCGAATTAGGTGGAATTTGATAGAGTTACAAACCTCTCAAAGAAAGACATACAACTTCTTTTTCTGTTAAATAAACATAATAGTTATGATAATCATAAACTTAAATACCTATATCTATACACTTAACATATTATATAGGTAGTCAAAATACATAGGTGGTGAAACATTGGTCTATTACACCTGTACCTATACCATCAGTCATAGCAAGCGTGATATTAAGTATGTAAGTAATATCTTATACCTATTCGTGTACCCTATTCCCGATAGATAACACGTTATCAAGCAGTATTAGTGATCGCCAACCACATCGGTCCGACACTCTACACTAACTCTACCGTAGCTCTCGGAGGCCAATAACTAAGTGGCTGTTACAGTGTCCGGTGAGACCACGCCCTCACCGACCTCTCACTCACTACCGTGGTGGTAGAGAGGGACGGGTGTACGTGTGTTTGTGGTTAGTTGCGTGTGCGATTAATATTGAAGTTATGTGTATTGGAAATGGTCAGTTAAAAATATATTGAGAAACCTTACATGTTTAAGAGTTGAGCATAAAGTTTTTGAAAGAAATTTTTAAGTTGTATATCAAGCCAGTCAGTATGTAGGACAGGCAGAAAGCCCTACATTTATTTGTTTTCGGGACTAGTAAAAAATGTCATTTTGTCCAGCAATGGGACAAAGAAGAGTTACTTACCCGTATAGAAAACTATATTTTTACTTCTACTCGTTATAAGATTTGGCTCGATCTATGGTTTACCTTCTATGTCATATATTTTGACATGTTAAAGGAAAGATTAATAAAATTACATTTAGAATTTGCCTATTAATTTTTGTCAAATAAATAACTGAATTACTAGAAATATTTTATCCATCAGTTTCTTACCTATTTTTTTAATGCGTGCTTGTAATGTGAGCAGTCAAAAAACATAGTCAAGAAAAGAGATGACATTTTTGCTCGATTTAAAGCCTGCAAAACACCACAAGGTGGCTATTTCCATTTTCCAATTGGACATTAAAAGACGCCATGATTGAAAGAATCGCGTTACATTAAGTGTAATCTTGTTTCGTGTAATGAAACGTGTCGCTGTGCAAATTGTTGCCTATGCCTGCTGTTGCCCGCGGCTGTAATGTAAGGCGTTACACATAATTGTTCATTTTGTACGCGATGATGACTTAGAAATTATCGTGCTAGAATTATGGAGATTATGTGTGTAAATGTATAATTGTAAGAATACATATACATAGGATAGTGATAATACAAAGAAATGTAATTGAAGACATAGGGCAACGGAATTCAAAGACTTCTTTTGACATCATTTCTTAGGTAAAAACATTCAGTCAATAAAATTGATATGCATGCCATCCATATACATAAATACATTTTACTGTTACATTCTACTTAGATAGATGTAAAACTTGCCGTTGGATAGGTAGCAGTAATATAAATTTGTTCGTTCTATAGAAGACTTATATTAAAAGTACCAAGTTTGCAATGTACTTGTTTAATACAGGAAGTATTTATCAAGCTTGTAAAAGACATTGAGTAGGTTGTTAACAATGAAAATTAAAACAAGAATAGAAGGAGTACCATATTTTATTTATAGTACCAGATAATCTCTTTCTTATATATTTCTAAGGTAACAAAATTGAATAACCAATCCATTACCAAACCGTAATACATAGTAAAATAGCTGACGATATAATATCAAGCATCAAGTATAAGTATGAGGGGGCAACAATATCATTTAGACGTCCGAAGTGTTTGGTAACGAGCCCTCGGGGACTGGGGGAGCCCTCCGCCCTCCCTCACTAGCGTGCCGCTCAAATGTACCGCGGTACAATTACGAATATCTCAGATTAGATGCTCACGAGTCGTTCGAGCCGCTC
Source organism: Anticarsia gemmatalis (assembly GCF_050436995.1). Lineage (NCBI taxonomy): Eukaryota > Metazoa > Arthropoda > Insecta > Lepidoptera > Erebidae > Anticarsia > Anticarsia gemmatalis. The sequence continues at coordinate 13,121,973 of NC_134756.1, forward strand.
GAGCCGTTCATGCCGTTGTGAGATTGGTTTAGTAATGTTAATCTTACAGGTTGATGGTGACACAAATTGGTAAATGGTAAATGGAAATTATGAAGATATCTTGTGTATAATTTTCAACATTTTTTTACCGATTTAAAAAAGGAGAGGTTCGCAATTCGATTGTACCTATGTTTTTTTCTGTTTGTTACCTCATAATTTCTTCTTTTTGTTTAGTACTTTAGTAAAGTAGAGATTTAAAACCTCTGTATTTTTAGCAGAGAGTAGAGTAGAGAGACATTTTTAACATTTTTATAAATTTGTAACTTGTCGATTTATTTGAAATTGAATAGTTAATTAGGCTTATTTCAAGATTAATTTCTTAAGCAAACTTATTACATTTTAAACGATTTTATTCAACTTGCATGTACATATGTTCGCTTGTTTGGGGCAAATGTTGTGAGCTAAATTAAAAGCAATTCCCGTCATCCTACTAACTTAAAACTTGTTTATAACTAAGTCGTTTCCAGTTACATATTTGAGAACTATTTCAAACAATACTTATTAAATTCTTCATAAGCGTAGTATTTAAGTAAATAGCATTAAGTAAGTCATTTAGTGTGAGGTGTGTAAGTAACACAGGTAACAATAAAGACAGCTGTTCTATCAAATCACGCTGTTATCAATTAACGACAATACGAATTTAATTATATTTCGGTCAACTTGCGTAAACCAATGCTTGGGGAGTTAGGCCGCTTACACATGAGGCAATGTGCGTTAATAGTATAGCGTACACGGGCAGTGTCTCTTTTAAATGGTCTATGTTATTCCATTAAAATAGTAAATTTTCTCGATTTACTTTTTGGTATCATATTGTAATTGGCGATTAAGTATTTTCAAAGCAACATAAAATAAAATTAAACAAGTAGGTATGTTACAATGCCCGGATTGCTACAAACATTAATATTGAATGAACCCATTCGGAAACTTTAATAAGCTCTAGAAAAAAAGTATTCAACATTCACGTATTGCTTAAAAGTTAAAATTTTATAGACATGTTTAGGTTTACTTCAAAACGAACGAAAAAAAGGCCAGTGCGAACCCGTTTTTTTATTATTACGCTGTTTAGGAGCTTTTTATCTCATGTGTAAAGTCCCTAACACCTGAGCAATTGCAATAGGTAATAAACAAGTGGCACAATAATGATCACATTGATATTATTAAGTATTCATAGAAGAATAAAACAATGTGTTTAATTACAAAGTTGTTGAACAACTAACGATCTTATTGTCAATTAAATAATACATCAGATTAGGACGAGTATTGCTTACATGCATACATTATCTACTGTTTGTGATTACGATATGGCGGTTAAAATAATAAAGACTTATGGCCAGTGCCACCGCTGCCGAGTATCGTTTTAATTTTGAATTTGTCTGAGAGATAACCGGGCCTTAATATGTACATTATAATTATAATAGTCTTTAAGCTGATTCTCGCGGTTCCGCTATTTTTCAAAATATTTCCTTTCGTTCCCCTACTCCAGTCGTATTAAGTATAACTTTGTAAAAGTAAATTAATTGCTATATTTGATCCTACTTAGATCTTTAACTAGCTCGTTTTTAAATTTTCATCAAAATCGGTTCAGCGATTGAGCCGTGAGTACTTAACAGACAGACTTTCGTATTCATTCCTTAAATCTGTAAGTATTTCTAAGTGTTATTGAAGTAATTTCGTACGTTTCTCAGAAACATTGATTTCGTGTTCACACCTGTGTGTGTTTATTAAGTGTTTCGATAGAATTGTCTCATTACGTTCCGTTCCACGAAGTACTTGTTGTGTTTGTGACGTGAACAGAATTGCTATTCAACTTTGTTTGTTTTTTGTATGTTTGCAAAGTAACTTGTGACTTGAGAATTGATAATTTCAATGATGGAGACGTTCTTTAAAAAAAACAGGCATGTTTATTGAAGCGCCTGCTATAATGGAAATAGGTATATGTGATGTAACCTTACTCAGGATAGAGTGTATCACACGAAGAAGAATAAATCATTTTAACAAACTTTCGTTCAACCAGTTCAGTAGTTACAGATGAATAGACAGATGGACGGAACCATATTCGCTTTTACATTCTAACTGTCATACTAATAAACGTCATGTAAGTTTTGATTAGTTAGTGTTATGTCTTTCTCTCATATTATGTTGTTTAAAATTGATTGTAAGTAACAAAACACTGTGTAAGTAATCAGAACTAACACAACGTTTAGGTACTAGTAAGACATTTGTACTAAAGGTGAGATAGGTAATTCGATTGACTTATAACGCGTAATTTTACATACTCTGTTGTTATCACATTAGTAATAGTTATTATCATTTTGTTTAATTTCTCTGTGTTGTTATTTAATTCATTCACAAATAATTAAATTTAACGTGAAATCATTGCAATCTTCAGTTAATTTCCCAAAAGTAAGCTATTTTGAAAACATATGCCAATTCTCTATTACCTTGTTAACAAATTGTTAAGCTAAACAGGGCCCACATGTGACGTCCCACGGCTGGGCGTTCTTGTCCGGCCCGGGAACCGAACACCGCTACAATTAGACACTCTCCCCGTGTTTACACAACACTCGGCTACTAACACTGCGCTGATTTGATACACTAACTATTAGTGGATTCTGTTATGTTTGTTAATTTCACTTTAGCGGTAGAATGGTACTTTAAATGTTACAGGATGGTACTATCTCTTGAATGCCTAGTTAGTTGGTCGCAGAGTGCTGACAGTATTTTTTTATTTTAACTATTACATAGTACAACTATGTCTCACAATGTAGCAAGGTATTTACAACAAATAGGTTTTTTGGAGAAGTAGAAGTACTTATTCTTCAAAGCATTTTTTTAGCTTTGTCTACCTCAAGATTAGAAACATGTCGTCTCATTCCACTTACTTATAAAACGAATGTAGCTGAAAGCTTCATACAGTGTGATGAGCTACGGACTTTTATTAAAAACAAGACAATTTGAATGGTAGAAGATAATACTATGTCAATACTTAGTTACGATTTAATTATTTGCTAGAAGCTGAATCCAACCGCCTGAAAACTTCAGTTAATCTCGATCAAACATACTCGAACTAACGAAGTAATCAAAAGCTTTTTAAACCAAACCACAACTATCGTCTAAAATAACTCATAACCAAACGCAGTGACGTGTGATGTGTCGCTACATCAAATCTTGAACTTGTAACCAAAATATTTCACACTCACTTGTTCCGGCGTGTAACGTGACACAGAAGAAAGTGGCTCACAATTAATATACTCTTGTTATTACAACTTGTTCACACTTAATGTCGCTACATTTGCGGTCTCTCTGATACCTAATACCTTACAAACATTCCCATCCAATAACAAAGAAAAAACACCCTTGTAACAAAGATACTAAAGTCTAAATTAATATATTTGTGGCTAAGGACAGTTGCTACTCGTCTTGTGAAAAAAAAGTGATGTCAGCGGCCAACGTTTGAGCAAATGTTTGTTGTAATGTAGACGGTTGGCGCCAAGTGAGTAGTGATGTGGTGTCGACATGTGTTGCACTTACGTGGCGGTTCGTTTGAACCGTTTCTTGAGGTGTTTGGGTTGATTCGTTTTGATTGGGTGTTAGGTGATCTAGGTGTTAACAAGGAGTTATGATTGTAAACTTAGGTTTCTAGTACTAAGCTGCTTGGTTAAAGCAACACTAGTTCAAATCGTAGAACCTAAAGGGTTTGTCTGACTATTAACTGTTGGTCTTGCTTATTTTTACTTACTACTTAGCAACTTTAAGTTAGCATATTGTCATACTCGTCATAAAAGTTGGGAGTATTCGTACTAACTAAACGTTTGAACAACTAATCATAAGCTATTAGTAAAAGGTCAAATGTGAGTTAAAATGGGATCATAAAATCTATAAGTAGAGGTTAGAATCAAAAGGTAAAATGGCCGACTTGTCGACAAGAGTGGTGCGTTTATTTCGAGAGCCAACAATCAATGAGTAGGCTCCACCAATGAGGTCAGACTCATTACAGCACTGACTTTTATTCGGCACAAAACAATAAGACCCTAATTTTCACATTAAATATGGCCGCCGCTAAACAATGTATAACGAAACGGGCAACGCGCCCGAAGCTCTCATTGTTTTAGAAAACAATAAAAAAAAGCACCCATCATGGAAATGTCAAAATCCACTCGCGGATTCCACCCCGCGGCGTTCCAAATATGAAATTCCCGCACAGAAATGGCGGCGGAGGCAATTTTTACAAATGGCTGCCGGGGAGCCAGGTTTGTTTTCTGTGAGCTTTTCATGGGGTTGCGCCACACACCACACACACCGCACACACCGACGTACACACACACAACACACAGTGTACGTAACCACAACACAGCGGTTACACTTTAAAAAGCGTGTTGAAGAGACAAACCGACATGTCACAATGTATTACACATTACATCGTATCATCAGCTACTCTCTGTACTGTCCACGTCATTGAGCACACGGTACTCCGTGACGTCACAACATGTTCATATATCATCCGTCAATAGAACAACCTCACACAGCCTCCCCCCTCGTGACCTCCGTGACTTTAATCTGAACGCCTTATATCTTTATCACAAAACTAATTTGCATCTAACTTAATATTCTAATTCTAAGCAAATTCCTAACATTCCAATTTTAGAAAGGTAATAAATCTATTCAACGTTATTAGGAATAAGTCTTTGAGTAGGTAAAAATAGAGTTGATATTTCAATAGCTAATAGATGAACGTATGATTTGTGGTATTAAGTGTGTTGGGCGGCTGCGCGGTGACGTTTGGCGTTTGGTGGATTCATTACTGAGACAAAGGTGGAGGGGTGTGCGGGGAGCGAGGGAGGGGGGGCACACACGAGGGATGCCCTCCCCCCTCCGCCGGCCCCCGCTCCCCCCGGGGGTGTGTAGAGCCACTTTCCTAAATCACCGGCAAACGTATTGTTCGCCATAGTTTAGCGACGCTTCTAATTTATAGGTACTAATCGTCACACCACTTGGTTAATCAAAATACTTGGCTGACATTTTTGCTCGTTCGTTATCAGGGTCCTTTGTTTACGTAATATTACAACACATATCACATATTATACAAGGTTTAAAGATAGATCACAAGCGGATGCCTACAAAAACAGGTAGGTTATCTGTTCTCGTTATAACTAGGTATAGCATTCATTTGTTGTCTAAGCACGAACTTACCTTTTAATCTGTATCTTTATTAGAAACCCCTTAGATTATAATATACTTGAATGGGGCCTCATAAATATAATTAACTTTTAAAGCGCCAAGTACACATTCGAAGATATAGCAACAATATAATGCACGTCATTTTACAGAACATAGGCATTTACCGTGCATAAGGTTAGCCGATGGCCAATAGAATAGGATTTTTGTAAAAATTACATCCAATAATGTAGGATTTAAAATAATCTGAATTTTGTGGTAGACAAAATCACAAACACGCGTATGGGGAAAAACATTTTCAGAATATGCATTTGGCGCTTAAAACAAGTACGCAAAACAGTACGTAATCATTTTACCAATCCACAATTGCACAACTCAAAAATGTAACACAAAAATTGCATAACTGGCGTTCTTATTCTCTAAGCGCATCTTAATAAAGCAAGTTATTTAAAATGTCTCACCGGTGAGGTGCGGCTGGCTGGTCGGGCTGTACGGCGACTTGATTTGAGGGAACCCTGCAAACAATTACATCTATTAAGCTACAAAACAATTAAGTGCCACAAGGAATTCCAATTTAAAAGTGCTGCCGCGAACATTCGGGAAATGTGACGGAGATCCGCGGCGAGGGGTTTACAGGTTTTCTCTTAAGTAGGTTGGTTTATTGTGTACCTATTTTGTATTGCGGCAAAAAGTGTTCAAATATTTATAAACAAATGAAAGCTACATAAAGTTTACTAATATAAAAAAATACACAATCACCGTAAGAGTCATTACATCAACAATATACGATAGTACCAGTCAAAAACGTAAACCCAATCGAATTCATGGAAAAATAACTGTTATGAAAGACATGAAACCGTTAAATACCTAAATTATCTTTAGCTTAAGCTACTTGACGATTTCATCTCCCAATCACACCTAGACTTCTAGACAAGTAGGTATACCTACTTGTCTAGACTCCGAGCAAATAGGCATCGAGTATTATTAACGCATTACTTATGCCCCATACATTTAGCGGTAGTTTATCCATTCAGTAGCGTTTTTATATGAGTTTAAACTCTATTGAGTAGACAAACTACGGCTAAATGTACCTCAGAAACCGGAGGTTACATGTCTACAAAACCACATACCTACTTATAACGAGTAAACTTGTAACTCAAACCTGGTCTATTGAATCAGATCTGTCAAAATTTCTCGCTCCATCGACCAAAAAACCAATGGTGCTAACATTTCAATATTTACTTGTCGTATGAAGGGCCTATTTGAACGCGATTAAGTTACCAAAATAAAGCGGAGTGTAGACCGTACGCGGGCGGGACGGGGCCGGGACGAGGCCGGGACGAGGCCGGGCGGGGGACAATCGAATGAGATTCGCGAGCGATAGACAATGCACGTAACTTGAACACCTCTATTGAAGACGCAATGTACTCAGGGCTGTCACCTTACTACCTACACTATGCTTAACTTTAACTTGATAGTTGTAGACGTGAAACCGAAATTTCGGAATGCTTTTATTTTTATACCAGACGAGGTGAAAAGTGGCAAATATCCGCATCAATGTCCTAAGTACGCCTGGCTGTTTGTTACGGTTTGGCTTTTGTAGCTAAACCACTGGATACAGGGAGATGTCTTAAACAAAACATCCCTCTATATTATCACCCGGCTTTCATATCCAAGACTAGTCCTGGCTTGCAGCTATAGAAAAGTTCAAATCGTTGGGAAAATCACGTAATAACCATTTATCTCGGGCCCAACTTAACTTGGTTATTACTTTCCCTGGCCTTCGGTTTCTTTAACCAGATCAACTCAAAGTTAACCAGTTACAAAAGTCACAGTTGTTGCGTAAACTCCAAGTGAGTAAGTGGTAATAGATCCGCTCCATTGACTCAGAGATACATTTGCAAATTTAAGGAAACCCCCTCGGAAATATTCTCTTCCAATGATGTGAAAGGAAGAATGAGACGAAATCAAATAAAACTGGAGTGTTATGGAATAGGAACGGCTATTTGAGTTAAACTTGGACCAGTCTTCAAGAAATCAGACTAGGATCTCGGGAAAATACATTAAGTACAAAACATCGTGCTTTTTCTCTTTTGATAGTAAGTAGAGATCACTCACAGAAGTCCCTTGATACTTTATAGTTTGCAAACATTAGACCAGTTTTAAGAATATCCAAATTTTTGTATGGTATACTTCTTGACTAAAGGAATAACCATATCTGATTTCCCTATGCCTTCTCGAAATATTAATAAATATTTTTATAACTACAAAAAAGTCGCTTGACTTCAGTGAACCACTCAAAACCGAACCGGTGTGAAAATACTCAAAGTTGTCCAACACTTTGTTATTTTAAAGTCATGTTTCCCGCTCGCATCCGGCGCCAGCCCTATATTTTTTCAAACGGCTGTCAGTTAAAGCCGTGTCGTACAAATTTAACAATATTAAAGAAAAAAATATAACAAAGAGCGGACTAAATACTTCCTCAATTATGTTAGGTGTAAGATAAATAAATGTGGTGGCATTGTGGTGTTTGACCACGTATTGTGGACCACACAATGGTGGAAAGCGTCGGCCACTTCCTTGGCTTTGTGGCGATGTGTGAAAGTCTGCGATGTGAGGTGGAGAGCGTGTGCGATTGTGTTGAGAACGGAGTGATAGTGAGTGATTACTGTAAGTGGTGTAAGTGCGGATACGTCAGTCTGTCAAGTGTTATTGTTGCTCGACTTAAACACTAGGAAAGCAACCAGTAAATGCAGTAGCAGTTAAGTAAGCAATTGTTAATGTTACAATCAAACAAGGAGATTTCATAGATTGTCATTTACTCTTCAGTGTGCAATCTGTACAAATTCTGTTATTTTATTCAGATACTAACAATCCGTTGATTGTCATAATAACATTATTCAAAAGATATTAACCCATGAACTTAATGGAATCGACTTCGACATACATTATAAAACAGTAATACTGAAGCAATTGTAGAAAATTCTAGACACGATTTGAAAAGAAACGCTCCGAGATCATAACACGTCTTAGACACATCTATAAAACTATCTATCACATGGCTCCGCCCCTCACGCATACCGACGCATCTTACGCAGGATAACAAAAACCTCACGTTTACTCTATAAAGAGGATTACACACTATCGCCAACACGTCAACAGTGTCTTGACTCAGTGGCCCACTCGACGTCAACGCGTGACAAACGCCCCACTCCCGCGCAACACATCCTTTTGTCTTATGTCACTTAAGTACCGGTGACAAAAACTCAAGAGTATTCATTACACTTTATTTAATAAGCTCTTGTTGAGAGAGGCTTATTGAGTTTATCTGTTAACTAAACTGTGACAATAGATGGCATTTGAACATGGATAAGAGCAACTGTAAAGTTCGATTAAATTTGTTGTCAGTAAAGACAACAATCGTTAGTATCTTGAAATATACTTATCGACGAAAGAAAGAATGATAACGAGTTCCAATATTGTTACAAAAGTCATTTAAAATAAGTCGATTGAATCATCGACATCAATTACGTTTAATCAAATTAATAATTTACTAACGTGTTGTAATAAAATCAACGTCGAACCACCAATTACACGTCAAACATAATGAAACACAAAAATGTTTACATACAATAGGCTGCTCAATAAGACGGGGCTCTATTGTCGATTCGTATCAAATTCCTTCGTTTAATTAATAGAAATGTTAGCAAGGGATTTAATTGAGGCGGGCCCACTCGAGTCAATCAAGTGAGCTCACGGGGCCGTCAACTGAAATAAGACTTAACAAGGAGTTAGTAATGACTCATCGTGATTATATTATTTGGTATCGAGTCTCGAGGCTCGACTCATCAACTCGTCAGCGGCGAGTGTTAATTATTGTGAATATTGGCGCTCCTCGCCGCTGTAAAGAACTGGGTCAGATCAGGTAATGTTTCTGATTTTGCAATTAATAGTCTGTTTGTGGGGTACAGCGGAATGTAATTAAATTGATAGGTGTTGTAAGTCTTGGAAAAATAATTACATTGCTGCTGGTTTTTCATTTTTACTTTAACAAAGTTATGTAACTACGAATGGTTTTTATTTTTAATGGTTATTAATAAAAAAATATTAATTCTATTTTATCGCAACGTTACATACGGCTGGAGTATAAAGATGGGTTACCAATTAACAATTGTTAAACCAAACATCATTGTATTTTAGTCGGCACAAAAAGACGGCCCTTTTCAATGTCAAATAGACAGCCGTTCAATAGCGGCATGAATTAACATTGATATTTAGTTAATCATCACTTTATTAACAACCCACATAATATATGTACGTATACAAAACAAAACTATTACACCAATAAATATATTTAAAGTTAATTGATAGCGAGACGAGTGAAGTGAGTCGACAACAAAGCACACGTGTGAACTGACACATAATGTATATTAATTTGCGTGTTAACCCGTGTCACGATTCATTAGCGCGCTCCTACACGCCATCTTGTGCCGTGTCGCTGTAAACACTGCATTACGATTCCGAACACGTTCCGAAGCGTGACACGATCACGCCAAGTGAGTCGCGAGTGTGCACCCGCCTTTATAATGCGCTGATTTGTTACATTTGCATTATTTTTGTCGTGGGTGTTTTAGAGTAGGTTAACAGGTTTATAATAGACTATGGACATTAATATTCAACAATTAAAAATGCAGGAATTTATTATAAATTGACAGCTTGAAAGATGTTTTTTTTAAGTTTATTCGAAGGAGAATAAGATGATACGCCATTTTTAAGATGTTTTCATGACTAGGCGATGTAAATGCTCCTTTAAAAGATCTACTCGTTCGATACGTTGCTAAATTCTATTCGTTATGTTGGCAGGAAGCCATGACATAGTTGTGTGCGAAGGCTTATTGCCGGATATTAAAAAGCTATTCCGTGGATTCAAAACTTGGAAGTGAAAATATGCATCTTTTTTATGAACGCATTATCAAATAGATCATTAATCCCTTCAGCTAAGACATAAAGTTCCTTTATGCTTGAAGTTTATGGTTGTCTAATTACCATGATATTAATCCTTCAGTCCCCACTCATCGGATTCTAAATGAGCAATATCCTTCAATTCTACAAGTTGGGAATGATTCGCATTCCTTCGACCGCATTACCCGAACTATATGACGCCAATAAATTAATATCCAATCGACTGAGGGGTAACTTAATTGAGCCCTGTGTCACACTAAACTTGTAATCCTGCAAGAATGTACCACGGCAGCACGCCGCCCAGTCTACGGAGAGCTGTGGAAAGTTTAGCAATTAACCCGCGCTCGTTAGACTGGTGAACTAGCGGGGGAGGCGCGGGGGCTCACGGTATACTGGTGGTTATAACACCGTCTAATGCGAGGAGTTATTTCAATTACCGCGCGCGGCGGGACGGCGTGCCCTCCGCATTTTGCCGGCTAATCCGCTAACAAAAGACCTCTTATAATTTGAGATGCAAGCTAAGTCCGTGCGGTTCAAGGTAATTGAAATTTTATTGCGAACATTTTGATGGAGTTTTAGCTACATACCGATAATGATTGTCTACGAATAGCCTGCCTGTGACCCCGCCAAGAGGTTGTCTAAGTGAAACAAAGATTTGAAGGTTTGCCATTTTACCTTCCGATTAGTTATTATCGCAGACTTATAACTAAGTTTTTTTATATAATTTAAAAAAGTGCACGTAGTTACCTACTTGTCATTTATTTTATTTACAGCGGTGAAGCCTTGTGAAAAAAATATTCACACACTCTAGAAGAGAAAAGCACTATTTACAAAACTTTATTCATCTGATCTTTTATAATTGAGTTCCAAGAAAGTTATACCCTATCTTTGAATATTATTTATTTAATTTTAAACAAAGAATTTCAATTTAATATCCTAAAATCAAAAGCTCGCACTCCAATTATGTTATTGAAAAGGTTACAAAAAACTTAAATATGACGAGAATTGTAACACGGACCACGGCAGATACAGTAGCCTACACAAACAATGACTTCCGTGAAACTCACGCAAAAACTCGTGAAGAGGGCGCCACTTCACTGCACTGCTATTTTTGCACCATTTCGGGAAAATAATTAATATAAAATAACAATGACAAATGATTTTGTGAAGGCAAACTTTTGCAAAAAATATCTAGTCGATCTTTGGTCATTTTGTACCTACTGCTTATGTCTTTGCTGTTCGGTTAATACAAATATTAGTACTAAACCTTATTATGGTAGGCCAGGAAATTTAGAGCTGTTCCATTTGTATTAGAATTATTTATTTCATTATTTTTTTCAGTTGCATAATGAAAAATCAAGATATAGTTGAAAGTAAGCTAAATTTTTTTGCAACCGATGTTATGAAATTGCTAAACAATAGCTCTTGTCTGATACGTTGCAGTCTACCCAACGACAAATCGCTTTCTTATTAAACCACCTTTCCCACCCCTATATCTTAACATCCCTAAACGTCTCAAATTCGGCAACAAGAAACCCGAAATTTAAATAACAAAAACACATTTAAACCACAATAGTGAGTTCGTCCCAATCTTATCCTTTATCCCACGAGGTGGGGCGAGTGTCACAATATTTGGGACGAGTCAACAACACCCAGTTGTTGAGGTGTTGCGTACAATAGTCGCTAGAAGTGTAGGGTTGTATTGTTAGTCATACAGGTCATAATTATCAGCATTATGTTATTATGTCGCGTCCGTTATTATGTGACGTCCTGTAGTGCACCTACTGTTGTTATAATTGACATGTGCTCATTGTACTTCTGTTATTTATTTGTACATTTACATAGGTGTTGAGTATTTATGCATTATTGTAGTGATTTTATATGAATGTGTGGACATAGTGAATACAATAGTGCCTGAATTATGTCGAGTAGAACGATGTAAGGCTAGATATTGAATTAACTGTAACAGGGTCAGGGAAAATTATAATGAAATGGACGTGACGATGTTTTTCGTTATTACTTAGACTTAAGTACCTATTTATATGCTAGTAAGATAAAAATAGCCTGTTTTCTCTTTTAAAAAAAGATATAGAACAGTGTTGACCTTTTAGAGAAAAAATCAATGTGTTTTTTGAACAATGTTTAAAATGACGAAACTTTTCCCATCTATTGACTATATGTATCTTGAAATAAGACGTGACACCTTATTTATTTATAACAGAGAAGTACCGATTCTAGAACAGTATTTCTTTGTTTAAATTGTCATAATTTTATACTATAGAAAGAATGATAAAGAATGTTATTTAGCTACCGAAATTGTAACGAAATAAACATTGCTCAAAGAAAAATTAATAACACTCAATGAAGAACAAACAAATCATTTAGAAATAACCGAAACGAATCAATTAGTTGACATGTAATTAGTGAGTCGATTGTATCTGTTCAGTTATTATACTGTGTGCGAGCTCAGAGCGAATTATCACCACATTGGGCACATTGGGCACATCGGGGCGCGCGCCCTTGTTCCAGCCAAAATCATTGACTAAATACGAAACTAACACATCAAGCCAACTTACACCTTATTCCTACAACTGTAAAGTTTATTTTTCTTACGATGAATTGGGAAAAAATAATAAGATAAGTAAACAATGGAATTAAGATCTTATTATGTAGGTGGCAGGGTGTTGTTTTGCTTGATTAGAGCCGGTGAGCCGCGGGCGACGAGCGCCTAGGGATGTGCTCCCGACGCAAATACTCGTTTTCCAGCGATTATTTTATTTTTGTTAATTGAATCATTTTCGGGAGTGACAATTTGTGATTGATTAGAAAATTGGTGGAACGAGATAACAGGTTGTTTTGGGGCTTTGTACACATAAACGAAAGTTAAGCTGTGTTGCTGGAAATAAATATTGGTTGATATTTGTCCATTTATAAATGAACGACTATGTTACGTATATTGAGTAGAAATGTAGAGCGTTTGTAATGCTACAAGGTCAAAAAATGCACAAAGTATTATTACCTTATTTTTATATATTTTTCTTCTCCAAATGTCTTTTAAACAAAACCTATCTTACCCAAAAAAAGAACAATAACACCAAATTTAATTAATATCAGCAGCTAACTAGCCCTAGTGCACAAGACATCCCTAGTGACACTATAGGGGGGGTCGAGCCGTGTTAATAGCAGGCAGTTAGCGACCTTTGTAGGACGTGTGAAGTGAGCACTAATACACGCGGCGGCTGTACCACCACCACCACTCACAGGACACCTACCATCCCCCCTGCGACACGAACAAACTCACGCCAAACACGGGTCGTTACACCTAACGCCAGAGCTCAAGCGAAACTGGTCGTAACTCAATGCTGTCATGAGACCAGCTGGTGTTGAGCTCTCACAGTCCCTGTTTTGGGTGTAAATGTTCCGGCTGGTGCGTTGATAGGGAACGTTTCGGGGGTCACGGTACGCTGGGCGGGATTGTGTGTAACGCGCGCAGCCCGGGGCAAGCCCGCGGGTGAATTCAACCAGCCTTGTTTGCTGTTTTTACATGATCAACTAATTTTGTTTATTTTTTTGGTAGTTTTATTGTTATGTTTTGATTAAAATTGAGAAAAATATTGAAGATTATTATTTGATTAGTTCAAGATATACCCGAAGTTGTAATAAAAAAAGTACCTAACTATTTTTTCTTATTGCGTCACGAAACCAATTTCATTCAGTTTACGAAATATAGAGTAGGTATGTACAACCACTTCAAGAATTCTATACGAAAGAATTCAATTTGCTTGATGGTTTCGAGAACAATTACATTTCATATTACTTTCCTTTTTGACTTTGAACATCTCATACATAAAACGAATATATAATACAAAATAATTTGGTCATCGATTCAAGTACAGTGAACTTCCTCCATTATTCGTACAGTCACAAACAACACATCTACGTCTAGACATCTAACTGAGCATTAGATAAAGAACCAGAAACTTGCCAGCACTTGGCATCACTTGGCATCACTTGGCAATAAGACATCGTGACATCAAGGAGGGTGGGGGAGGAGGAGGGAGGATATCACAAGCCTAGAGAAAACGATAAAAAAAACCAATTGGCATTCACGCCAGCGGCAAGCTTTGATGTCCTCGTAAACAGACACACACAGACGTACACTGTGTGATCATAGATGTCGCGCACACACACACATACACAAGGTTGTGTTTTCTCAAGGATGCCAATATATTTTCTTTTGATATAACGGAAAGAACGATGGTGTTTTTTTCAGGTGTTTTTTATAGTTTTCTTACTGATTGGTTTTCTTGGCATCGCTTAGGTTCTATGTTACATTATTTAATACTTTTGAGTGATATAGAAGTAAAGTTTTAGAATTGGCCCTTTAGTAAAATCTTTACCGAAACATAATTTCTTAATAGTAGCGTTTTATTCGCTTACTTATAATGTGTATTCTTTTTACCCTCTTGTTGACAAAACAATTGATGACATCAAAATTAGGTAGTCATTTAGTTATAAACACTAAACTGGCCTTTACCAGATCCTCAAGGAAGTAATAAAGAATTAAAGTTTCTCAAACAGTCAACAGAAAATCAAGCTTATCAAACATACTTAATCAACGTTTTTAAGCTCTCGCGACTTGCACACATTATAATGCATACTCAATCAATCAAGAATAGCTTAAAGACCTACTATCAATATTTCATACAAGCGTTATTAAATACGCAATGTTCATTAGTAGATAGTCGACTGGCGGAACTGCTGAAACTAATTACTAGCATAGAACAATTCCAATAGCGGGCGGTCATGTCGGACCGCTGACCGCATTCCGCGGCGTTCCCGGCCGGCCGGCGACAATTAACTAGCTATTGAGTGCCAATGACGCACACTCTTATACATATAGTAATTAACTAAGTAGTTATTAAGGCTTTATGTTAATTAGAGGTATGTGACCTTTGCAGTTAGATAATTCATTTGTCGAGACACGACAGTTATAGTATGAAAAACTTCAACTTTCAATTCAACATTGACAAACTAGCAAGATTGTTAATTACAAGTTACAAAAAAATCAATAGATGGCACTTATGGCATGAAGTAGGTTAAAGTTTGCAAGGAAATGGTATTTTTTATTTGATTCATCCAATCATATGCGTTTAAGATTTGAAACAGGCTTTCTACTCTTTACAATCAAGGCGATATATTCAACAATTTTGAACACCTTTTCTTGATGTTTTCTTGATTTAAAAACTATATTGAGAAAAATTAAGCCTAGCCTAATTACCTCTTTGTGTTAGGAATTATTTCTCCTACATCTTAACTGAGTAGCTCTGTAAGCCTACTCAGTAACAATACAAAGAAACTTAAGTATAGAGTCAAAGCAGATCTCCACTAGCTTCACTTATAGAGTGACCTATTTTGCGTCTGCTCGCTATGATACAGGTGAACTGAACTTGCGAAAATTTAGGAAAATGTTAGCATCCCTTAAAGTTAAATATGTACTTTGTCAAAATTCTGCTTACGTCAACATTCTTCAAAACATGACTCAAGAAATAATAAAAATGTGTGTGATAAAATCTTTCCCTTAGTTTCCCAAAAGTTAATTAAAATAGCGAACGTACAACAAAGTGCTTGAAAAATATTTCACATTCCAAAAGCTATCTTCCACCCCTAATATAGAGACAGTGCCTTTAGTTATCTTAATTACAGTTTCCTGTCACTCTAGCTAGAGCTCTAGGTAGAGTAGATCTGTGGATTGTGTGCGGGAACAGTTAATCAATTAGGGGCTGTCCGGGCGGCCTCATTAAACGCTCTCATTGCCTCTACCGGCGAGAGGTAGAGCCGTAGAGCCGGAGAGCCGTAGAGCTAAGAAAACTGCCACCTCATACAAAGACGCCCGGCGATTGAAGCGCTACGCTGTGGCACACAGGGAGACTCTAGGTTTTCTAACAAATATACAATTAATATTTTGGCATTGCACATTTTATTAAAGCATTTTCGACTGTTTTAAAAGCTTCTTAAAGTTTATATTTTGGTAGAAACAAGCTTTCTAAAAGTCAAGTATTTTCGGTTATGTGTTTAAAGCTGTATTTACCTAAATCTTTTCAAAAGGTTCCACTTTTAAAAAAGGGAAAGAATTGAGAATAATTCTTGGCCACATAAAAATGCACTTATTTCTCGCTTAGAATAAGTCTTAGGTGGAATTAAAACGGTATGCAATTAACAAACAATAAGTAGATAGCGCTCGTCTGCCCGCGGGTATACCGCGTTGTCTCTGGTTCTATTCCGGTTCACATGCTATACACTACCCGCTTTCACATACATATAAACATAATTTATACAAACATACATATTTTCCCGATACAGGCTGCGCCTAGTGGGGTTGTCATAGTTACTAGTAAAACTTTATAATACTGGGCTAGTAATAAAGGTTTTTTTTTAAATAGGTACTTGTATGGGTAGGTTAAGTTATTAAGCTACAGCATGTCTCTTTTATAAGTTGTTTTATAAATAATTTCAAGTGACCTAATGTTTTTATGTCACTTTGTAGAATTAATTAGTCGCTCTGGTGTTTGAATATCTCAAAGCTTTTGAAATATTTATTAAAATTTTATCGATCTTACGTCAATTGCAATTCTGAAGAGTTCGATAGTTTCTCTTTGTAGTTGGCAACAGCTTAATTTACAATTGAAAGTAAATAAATAATTAATTTTTGCTTGACTCTTAGGCGGTCCTGTATGACAAAATGTATGGATGTGATTGAAAAAAGGGAAGTTTATAAGGATCGTACCAAGTGGCGTTCTCTGGTCTCTGCCTACCACTTTGAGAAAAAGGCGTGATTCAATTATTTTTGCCCAGAAACTTCTAACATATACTTGAAAATATTTATTTCGAGTGTCAGTGGCCAGGTGTGTCTCCGGGTATCTGAGTGTCGTGTAGTTAATTAACAATAAGCGGCGAGCCCGCGGCGCTTCCGCCCTCCGCTCCGTACCGCCGCACCGGCACAAACTCCGCACCGGCACAGATCCGCTCCGGCACACAAATCCGTAGCGGCACACAAATCCGCACCGAGCGGCCTCCGCGCGGACCTCTGTCTTGTTATCTCACTGATAAATAGAACGCCGACACTATTATGAGTCTAAAATATTAAAAATTATATCTATCTCAACATGAGAATGGTGTTTCTTTTCGACATTGATACTCGTACATAAGTGCATTATGAAAAACCATAATGCAATCCTATCATTTTTTACTTTTTAAAACGTACCAATAACATTTTGTCAGCAATAAAATTTGAAAAAAAAAATACAATTTTAACAATAAAATTTTACTCAACAATTATTCTTGGATTTGTAAAAATGTTGATTATTTCATATGAATCGAATTATTACGATTCGATTAATATAATATACATATAGTGAATATTTCATATTTAACTTCTTATTAATAATTTATTAATAATAATTTATTTTTCAGTGTGACAAATCTTCCCATGAAGTGAGTGAGATGTCGCCAGAGGGCCACGTTGTCGCGACAGCAGCGCCGCGGCGCGGTGTTAATTAAACGAATGCCGCGCGTGCCGGCACAATATCACCTTTACTGATTAAGCTCGCTTTTGTTTACGACTTTACACCTTAATATCTACATGATATTGTTTAATCAGTACTACTAGTCTGTAGGCTTTATACCGGTACCAATATTTAATTTTCAGGACTTAAATACATAGAGAAATTGGATGTCTCCTAGTTATCAAACAATACTAAACTGATTTACCTGAAAATTTGAATTATGAATACAAAGTAAATACTGTGTCTTAATTTGGGTTATTCCTAAATACACTCGCAAATTACTTCTTCCCAAAGTTCAATAAATTTTAGGAATCAACAAATTAAGTGACTTTCCATGTATTTGTAGTTCTGTTGCTTTTACCCTATTTTTTAAATAATTCATAATATTTCCGACATTCAGTTTTTGCAGCCCCCTATTTCATAAAGCGCAAATTTAAAATATTTCCAGAATAAACTCTGCACCAAATTTTAATTAAAAATATTCCCATAAATATTTGGCCAAAAATCATGTGCCGAAACTTGTTGCATGGAAGATGAGAAATTGAATTTTTTATCGATACAAGAACGATAAATTCGATGCATTTTTTTATTATATCTTTACTTTGCTTTACCTTTATATCGCCTTTACCTATTAAATGACATTAAAATTGAGTATTTGCCCGCAAAGAACTTGTTTTTTTATAAAGTAAATGGTAACTACAGAGTCGAATCAACTTTGTTGATATCACTAAAAGTAAATATGAAACGTAAATTGAGCTCACAGCACCTTATGACAACAACCTTAACCATCAGTTCTTCAAATAAGAAAAATATTTTGACTCATTTCAAACGTACATTTTCATTCGACAACTTAAAAAAACTGGTAGCATGCCAGAACTGTTTTGAACATTTTCCTCAAAGATCCCAGTAAAAACAAAGGGTGTTCTTTCAAGAAGTCCTCGAGATTATCAGGCCGGAAATGGAAAACCTATGTGTTCTATAAATAGGCTAGTTTATTTCATATTTTCAGAAAAACCAACCAAATTCAAAAGATACTTACTTTCTTCTTCAAAACATATCGTAAGGCAGTTAATTGTTAAATGCTAATCCGAGGGTAGATTCCACCCCTGAGTCTCCCTCAAACATTTCTAATGGAGTTTTTCAAGACGAGGAATAATCGTTGCGAGAAAATTAAGCCATCTTTGGGTTAAAAAGTCCAAAAGTGGAGTATGTCGGGGGGAGGGCGCGGGGGCAGGCGGGCCGGAGGGGGAGGGCAGAGGGTGAGGTATAGATTTTTCGGGGTTGCGTTTTGTTCCGGAGGAAAACAAGCGTTTAGGTGATACTGTTGATTCTCTCACTATTATGTCATGTGATATTTAATATGATATTATAACAGCTATTGGGGAGAGAACTTGTTTTTCTCTGTCGTGTTATTCTCTAGGGTATAGTAGATAGTGTTGGGAACTTACTGACTTTTGTGTTCAATGTGCTGAACCAAATTCTAGTGCTGTGTTACAAACAAAAAGACTAAATACGATTGTTTTGTTCAATGTTCGAACTTGTATGCTACTGCTACGTTCTGTGTTATTTTACAAGATAATTATAACACTAAGAACAGCCTATGAGTCAGATCAAATAAACATACTTACTTAAAACAAAATGTTTAACTATGTGTAATAGTCCTTCATTATTGAAAATAAGGAAAGCAAAGCAAGTCTGTTTGTATATGTATCTTCCTTATATGCATACACATCACCTAATAACACGGAGGATATAATAAAGCCCATCATTGATATTAATGAGTATAACAAATTCATAACAGCCGATAACCGTTAATATAACGATATAACAGTTATAAGCGTTAATAAAATCTACATAATAAGATCATACTGCTCACGTTAAATAACTCATTGTAAATAACACACCAATTTATATTCACTCCACGGACTATTATCATAATCGGGTGCACGTCACTAGAGCGAGAGAGATGGAATATACGACTGTCTACTTGTTAGAGCGGGATGGAAGATGGTTTAACTGAAATATGAGCGCGAAATTCGGTTTTTATTGGAGTTTTCAATGTAATGGGTATATTAAGAGGATATTTGGTATCGGCCTCTCTTTGTGAAGCCTGTACTGTGTTATATAGATGTAGTAATTTGTTTGTTTCAGGCTTTTATTGTTTTATGGTTTAAATAACAATTTGGTAATTCGCGATATTATTTAATAAAGTTTTGATGCCAATCTAGAGCCTAATTGGAATTAATGAAAATGAGTTTGTTGTTGTTTTTATCTCATAGGTACTCACTTGTTTTTAAATGAAATTAACGACTACTATTTAATATACTCAGAATATCTTAAATCTACGAGGACCAGTAAATTTTAAATAGTAGATTGAGATCAATGAAACTAAATGTTAACAATACCAATAACTTAGACATTTTGTACATATCTAAAAGAACAATTAAAAGAATGTAGTAAGTGCGGACAAAGCCACAGGCATTACTTACTTTTCCAATAAACTACGAAGGACATTTTAAAAAGTTGTAGCCATTTCAAGTTTTCAAATTACAATTTTAGATGTAGCTCTCAGCCTTTCTGGCTAACGATACGGTTTATGATAATTTGAGCGCTGACTCCAATGTTATTTACACTTTCTACTTTTACACTAGTTTTTACAACTTTTACACTTCAGTTTTACATTCCAGTTTTATTAAGATAACAATCATTTTCAACTTCTAGAGGTCAAGGTGAACTTTAAGAATTTAAATCTAAGATTTGTTTTATTTCACCATCTTGAAAATACTTAGTCTTGTTCTCATAATACACTTAATTTTACTTTTGGCAGTGAAACTAATTGTCTTCAAACTTACTTCAATTCTGTCATTGAGGTTCTTTTACACAATTCACAATTAACATTTTATGTGAAATATATTTTAGGGTAATTTTGGTCGTAAATCAATCCCAGTATAAAATACGTGTAATCAGATGACACTTGTGGATCGTCAACTTAGTCAAGTATCTGATATATCCTATCAGATACCAGTCTTGCTCTCAAAAATGTCAAAATATTTCTAGCCTTATTAGCCTAGCAAGTTAAGTGGTCTATCATTTGTTCACGGAAGTACACAATCATTCACACATTACAGTATATTCTTAATTCAGTACAAAGTATTCGCGACACTTTACACTAAAAGTAATGCCCGCGGGAAATCTCGCGCCTCGGAGAGGTCGAGTGTCCTCTATTATTGTTGCACACACAACAAACTGAATCAAACCCTACCACTTACTAAATAAAGTCTACATTCAAATTAAACCCACATAGTTTCGTTTTCAGGCTAATTAGAAGCAAGGGAGGCTTCTCCTTTGCTTAATAAATTTGAACCTTAATCATGTGCAGTTTGAGTTGAAATTAGTTTCGTATTTAGTGTTATTGTTTGTTTGCTAAATGCTAGGAGAAAAAAATGCGTTTGTTCGTGATTCTGTGGTGGAAATAGGTCGTCGGTTTAGCGGTTTTCTTCACTTGAAAGTGAAATTGTACAATACTCGGTTTAAATTCTAAC
Source organism: Anticarsia gemmatalis (assembly GCF_050436995.1). NCBI lineage: Eukaryota > Metazoa > Arthropoda > Insecta > Lepidoptera > Erebidae > Anticarsia > Anticarsia gemmatalis. The sequence goes on from NC_134756.1 coordinate 13,143,256, forward strand.
AGCTGAATCTGCTACAATTTTCAGCAGAATCATTCTTGTAACTATCGATTTGTGTTGATTCTTGTTGAGACTGACAATTGTATTAATTAGTATTATTGTAGGTAATTATAGAGCTGGCAACAAAGTACTGACTTCTTAAATGCTAAAATCGGGCACGAATTCGTCGAGGTTTTTGTAACATTACTAGCATATTATGATTTTCATTCCTCCTACCCTTAGCTGTAAAAGATTTCTAATCTAACCATAAAGTTGCACCACTATTCTGAACGCTCAAAATAATTATTTAGGTACCACTAATACATAGATTCTTCTTGCAAATGTCGTGCCTCATAAAAATATATGACGAAGGTGGATTCTATATAAATTTTGCTCACCCATATCCTAACTAACAGTCTAGGAACCTGATTCAACTTCAGATTTGTGTAATTTTCTTTCTTCTCAAATAAATAATAAATGTAGTTGATTAGTAACGCAAGCGCACCTGGGAGGTAGAGCTAGTAGTGTGAAACTAGCTATTAGCAGCGCGCGGCTCGGTGCTTTGTGCGGAGGTGTCGGGCCGCACGCACTCGACGCCCCGCACCACGCGCACACACACACACACATCACACGTGCACACACACACGTCACTGCACTGTTGTGATAGAGAAATACTGCAAGATGAAGAATTATGTGAGGAATACGTTATTGTCTTTAGAAACGAACATTGCTTTGTTCTGTTTTAATTTGTCGCAAGTTGATAGCTTAGCATATCTGTTTGCTGTCCTAAATTGTCTAGTGATACGTTGCTAAATTTCATATTTCAATCAAAATTTAAGACTGAATTTTTATGAAGAGAATTCAGCAGGACAGGTAAAATAAAGATCTTACAACCTTACATATCAATCGCAGCTTACTTTTTACTTTGCACATGTTTAATTATACTCGGAGCGAACAACTTAACGAGTTCATGAAGTCATAATCATACAAGCTTCCTTTCACCCTTACGATATTTTTTTAACAATTCTAAGGTTACACCTTTTTTCGAGGCAGTCCGTCTAGAGTCTAGAGCACCCGTTTAAACAGCACCTGATAAATACATATATTGATGGGTGCCTTTCGTGGACTGGACTAGGTGCTATTCGAACGGGGGCTCTAGATGGACTACCACCTTTTTTCAATAGTTTTCCATCAAGTGATAAAGTTAGCACAATCACAAGCGCACGCTTTAGCGATGTAACACAGTGTTGAACACCGTGTACAGGGAGTACAGGCGCGGGTAGAGGCATGTGTTGTTGTTGATAAGACGGATCCCGCAGACATCACGGGACTTGCTGATAGAGCTCAGGGAAGAGAGATAGCGACTCTTGCACCAAAGAACTTTGAATTGCAGTGCTCTTCCGGCCTTAAACATTAAGTGATATATCTCAAATGAATTTGTTATGGTAACTTATATTGCGCGAAAAATAAATACTTTATTTGTGGTCTACGCCGAGTGAATTGGGATTGAAATTAGTATGTTTTTGTGTCAATCTTATGTTTTATAAATACATAGTTTCTTTATCAACTTTAGGGAGTGGCTGTAGGTACGACAACTCTAGCCAAAAGCAATGAAGTTAGTTATAGTATGAAATTAAAAATTATAAGAGATCTATGCATTTATATTCAGATCTTTGCACTTTAACGAAGACAAGCTTAACTTTCATCAGTCAACCTAAATTGCATAAAAATAGGATCGAGAAATTGTTTACTTTCTCTTTATTTCTTTCTATAGCATTATATCCGCGCTCGCTCCCTCTCATCACACAGGCCACCGCATAACAAACTGGTTGTACAAGGAAGGGTAACCGACGCACACACGCACACACACAACACAACTCATTATGTGCACTGTGTGTGTGTGTGTGTACTCACTACTAGCGGTTATGCGAACCAATAACCAACAACCCTTTCGGGTAAACCACTGTTAACACTACAAGATATACTTTAAAATATATACCTTCGAATGTGCCATTTTGCCGTGTTTTACCAACTGAAAAATATAGGTATTTCCAATGGTATTTGTATTAGGTAGTATGTATAATCAATCTTTTTATAAATGACTGTCAACAGTCACCTAAGAGTTAAGGATCAGTTAAAGAATCCTGCGGATTTCTTTTTCGTCTAAGTCTTAAGGTTTTATAGGGTTATATCAAGACTGCTGTAGGTACCCACAGAATGTCACACGTAACATTCAAAATGTTAAGTTATATTTAAGATTTTAGGCGTTTTTAAATACTTACCTTTATTTATAATTCTTGTTTTACAAGGAGAAAATATTCTTATTTATGTGTCTATCATGAAAGTAGAAGATATCAAACAACGGCACAGACTGTCATCTTTACAAACTTCTTTTGCTTATTTTCAGCAAACATATTTAACTTAATATTTGCTAAAAAATCAGTTTAAAATGTTCAAGTTCAAAGCGATATTTTACATCTTAACTCGCAGTGTGTGCGCGGCGTGTAGGGGTCCGTGCGACTAATAACTCTGCTAATGTGCTTGTCTAATTTACGCCCGACGACGATCGATACGGAACCCGAACACTATGACCCACATCGCTCTTCACTGTGTTGTAAACAACTGACTTTACTGGGAAATAAAGGTGAATAAGGCTATTGGAATTTAAAATCTTGTAAGTTCGTTATTAGATTTAAAAATTGCAGTTTTGATTTCATGTTTTCAGCTACGATAAATAGTTTTACTTGCGTGTATTGTAGCGAGACGATAGTTTATATTTCTTTTATTTCATGAGGGAAGTGATGATTAAAGCAAATGTTAGTCGGCTGTGTTCTATTTTGCAGTGTTTTAAAAGTTGCCGCTTTAGATAAGCTTTACAAAATGGTTTATATTTATTTGCAACTTTGTTAATTTTTAAAAATTCAAGTTTGATAATCAAGCTTTAGAAAGACCTAGCTAGTACAAATATCTGTCAACAACGAGATTATCTTACAACATCTTAAAGACGATTCATCAGTTGAACAATATACACTAGACTAGTAGCATCACAGTATGTAATCCAAGCATCGCCACCAAATATTGACACGTCCCTCAGTGTTTGTCACCCGACACGCATCAGCTCGCATCAACTCGCACTCGCTCAATGAACAAACAAATCCAATGACCACTAATTTGTTGAATACTCCGTATTCCTATCCCTTTATCGAGTAAAATCTGATGAGGCACAAAGGAGGCTTTATCTTGGCTTCATTGTGGAGTTACAATGGGCTATTTTGTAAGGTGTGAGGCAGGCCGTGGTCTTTCACCAGTGAGTATTGAGCGTGGCTTTTTGTCCAAGGTGTTGAGCCTCATTGAATGTGTCCTGACTACTCTACGGCTCTAATATCTCGCTTCGAGTGTGTGAATGTGTTTTGTGTGTGTCTGTTTGTTTGCTTGATTGTGTGGTTAACGTTTAAACGTCAGTTTTTTGGTGATGGTTTTACTTCCTTCTGTTGTCTTTGGGTTTTATTGTGCAAGTTTTGATGTTGATTTAACAGGAATATTATTCTCTAAAAAATAAAATAAAACAATAACAGAAAAGTAATCTCATTCTATTTTTTTATGTCATAGTTAAGTGTAAACTTACGTTATGCTAGCGTTGATTTACCATCAGTTTATAAAAGATAAGTAATCATATCCATGTTGATCCATAATCATAGGAGGTACAGTGTACACGAAGCGACGGACGGAGACACTCAGCTCAAATACTATTAAAGCATTCGCCCGTTTATATATAGACTATTTTAAAGATAAGATTACTTCTCTGATCGTCTATTACTACATATAATAAGTATAAAAAACTTAAACTACTCGTGTATTATAAAGTTATAAAAACTAGATTTGACTCTAAGTAATTAAGTGCAGTAAATACTTTTAACTTTATTCTACTTAATAATGAAGAGATCGTGCTTGTTATAGTGAATCAGTTGCCGTCGGAGGCTTGTCTTAGAGAGGGCGTTAAAAGAGGGTTCAAATAAAAACATTAAGAAACTCGCCCTCTACGTTGTACTGTTACAATTACTGCGATTTATGTAATGATTCTTTTACTAACGAGTTTTGGTTCAAATAAGTATTGAAGATAATTATTGCAATTAAGTAGGCATATTGTGGACGTTATTCTCACTTGGAAATTTAGAGTTATAATTGATAATAACGTGTTAATTTATGCGATAATTCTGCTTTACAAAAGACTCATGTTTGACAGTGTTAAGTAACATAACAAAAGCAAAAAGGTACGTAAAGTTACAAGTTATTAGACGGTCCAAAATCAAACCAATGCCAATGTGTAGATACACGCTTATGAAAAACTTTACTTTTCTTGATTAATGCTCAGTTTTACTTAGGCCTATCGTATTTACGTCAATTTTTTTCTGGAATTAAACTCAAGATACAGTAGATTACAACTGGATTATTTTGTAATGACCAAGCAATTGATCGATTGATTTAAAAAATCATTTTTGCTAGTCTTGTGCTCACACGTGTAGATAAAAAGGAGGGAGAGACTATAGTGCGTGTGCGCATTGTCTTGTACCACATTGTCTTTCATCAAAGATGGTTAATTTTGTCATTAACGCTCTTAACGATTTAAGTATCTAATTATAATAAGAATCCCTTGACTTGGTACGCATTGTAAAGAGTACAAGAGTACTTGTAGAGTACCTATATTGTGGAGTCTTCACTACATAGATTGTTCATCTACGTATGTAATTAATAGCAATAATATATTGAAGCGTCGGATTGATTTATATATGTTACTGTAGAAGCCCGAACAGTGGTAAATCCTAAGATTTTCCGGTAAAACGGTCCTTTAGTTACAAACATATATTTTAGCTTTATTTTTTAAGTATCCTACAACTTTTTCCAAATATTTCTTTCAATTTATAAGAAAATCCTTTAGCAATTAATTCAACTTTTTTACCCACTACCAAATAACATGCATGGACTAATCACACAAATATTCATTACCGAATTATTCCCTACATACCTAACTACCCACAATACAACCTTCAAACATCCAATCTTTATTGTTAAGATAATTCGCTATAATTACACTTATATAACTTCATCATTATACCAATATAACGTGTCAAGGATTTCCTATACATTATGCATAATTCAAACTAAACGTAGAAGTAATTTGTTTTAAAATGAATGGTTTAATGTACTGATGTATAAAAACTGTGTTAGTTTTTGTTTGAGCTTGTATTTTTTTGTTTGGTGTAAAAAGTAGCTTATTGTTCAATTGATAGACAATATCCTGTGATTATAAATTATTGGGTAATTTTTGATACGTGTAATGGTTTAGTATTATTGATTAAATTTATAAATTGAACGATTGCTTCTATTACCATTACAAATTAATTATATTATCTAAAAATTAAGTAAGCAGTTAAACGACTTGTTAAGGTAAATAGCAATGAGAAAGCTCTACTACTAGACAGTTTTGATATCAAAACACTAATTACAGTTTAAATAGAAATACGTTTTTGTGTGTTTTATAAATTTGTCTGTGTATTTATAACGATATGAATTTCTTTGAATCTGAAGCTGCGCTTCATCGAAGCTAGCCGACGGCAACTGAATACGGACTTACACCGATACAACTTCAAAATCCTTATTACAGTTTTTATTTCTTTAAATAGGTATTCGTCGGTATCTAAGTTTAAAAATAGTGGATAACCAATTGTTAATACCTACAATCCTTTTCTGCCGTAATGGAAAAAATCGCGTACGTAAGGATGAGGAACGCTCAATTTAGTTTTTTCAACAGTTCGATATAATAAATAGAAAAATCATTTTCTTCGTTCTATACTAACTATTTCTGGATGAGAAAACAAATGTGTGTTACAAACATCGAATTGTCTTTCTAGAGAACAAGTTCTAACATCAGATTATTCAATTCCTCTCTTTGGTGCCAATTATCTTAGATAAACTGTACAACAATATTTAATCGAATATAATTTTCTACATCATTACCATGCATCTCTATTTGATTTCGTAGCTAAACCTCTAATCTAGTTTAAATAACTACTTCCTATAAGTAAGACAGACGGTTCGAAGATTAGCTTCTGAACATTCTTCTCAACAAATGTTCAAGGAATACCAATCCGTACTAATTTTGTTAATACGTTTAATAAAGTAGTGATTGTACATTGTGTGCGTGTAACCCGAGCCGGCGGCGCGCGACAAACGCACCGCGCCCTTTGTGCCGCACTGTACACGCTAATTTATTAACCAATAAGACTAAAACGCTAATTAAACACGCGCACAATGAGCGCATATGCGCACTCCACGCGCAAATCTCGATAGGCCTCGTACACACTCAAGTGTCAAGCATCAAGCGACAGATTTTACGCTGCGTGTACACCGACGGATTGAGCGGTGTTATCGCTTGCTAGGCTTAAGTTTACAGACTTATTTGTCATACGTTTAACAATGAATGTATTGGCTAAACGAAGGTCTATAACGTAATAATGCGACGGTTATTCTTTTAAAAAAAAAACTATCTAATCTACCTAAAAACCTCTATGACACTAGGTGTCTCGAGTGCGTTCGTTCCATACTCTTGCAATATCATAAACGAGCATTTTATTCAAAGTTTTACGGCTACAAGCCAAGACCTATCGTAGCTGTATCGAGTGATGTACTCACCAGGCGGCGGGTGTAGTAGCGGCGGTCCCGGCAGGAAGGCAGCTGCGACCGCGGCCTGCGCGTTGAAGGCGGCGGCGTACGCCACGCGGCTCGCCACCGACGCCGGCAGCGGGAACTGTGGCGTGTACGCCGACCGAGGCTCTCTGCTCTCCGACAAGTTCAACACTCGGTCCCCATCTCCTCTCTCGAAGTATCTCTCCCGACTCTCTCGGTTGTCCGACAGACCCAGCAGCTCCTGGATAGCGAACGGCGACCTCTGCGGCGCACGCGGCGCGCTCGCGTTCGCGCTCATCGCTTGCATCTTGTCTAAGCGCTGTCTCGCACGTCTGTTCTCAGCTTAACTTTTACATTACTGTTAAGACTTATTTTTTTCTTCCAATTTATTCTCTTCGATTTTTATTCTTACTTATGCTAACGTTATCACAATTTACTTAGGTCGTAGTTTTCAATTCTTCGTCAAAGTTTTCATTCGTCAACTCACTTTCTTAAAGTTTTAAACACTTTTTAACTTTAAATCTCTATTCGTCTACTTAAAATTAGGCCTATGCGTCAGGCAGAAAATTTTGAAAATTAAGAAAATATTTTCGGGAAAATAGAAAATTCGCGAAAATTCCCGTGCGTGAGTGCGTGTGTGGCGACACGAGCGCTCGCCGCGGCGTCTGGAGCGCTTGTGCCGGCGGCGCCGCCCGACGCGAGGTAAAAACGAGACAACCCCCCTCGACACGCCGCCCGCCGCCGCTCACTGCCGACACATCGTAATACACCACCCCGGCCGCGCCACTTGCGACCTTACGCCGCCGAGCGCGCCGACACACGCTCGGTTCTCTAGCGGCGTAAGCGGCGCGGGTAGAGGCGGCGCTTGCGTCCTTCCGTCGTCGCAGCGCCGGCCCCAGGCCCGCGCGGGCGGGGCCTCCTAATAGCCAATACGGATATTTTGTTACCGCACTGTATTGGCCAGATTTGTTCGCGGCGGACACGCCTACTCAGCGGCGTGCCACCTGAAATGCGACTCTACACCGGCGGCCGTTAAATACGAGAGTGGCTCGGAGAGATGGCGGTTGATTTAATTTTGATTAATTGTAAGAAATGAATAGGTTGCGAGGGGGTGTCGGCGCGGGGGGTGTTCCGCTGTATCGCTCTATGGTAGAGAGTGAATGGGTCCGGGCGCACACGCCGGCTCGCTATAATGCTCCATTATCAATCATTGGTCGTTTGCGCGGCTCTACCCGGCTCCGCCGAGCCCTACCTAGCTGTACGTAGCTGTACAAGTACACGCAGGTGTATACACAACACATAATGGCTGAATACTATAAGTGCTCACCTGCTCCGCTCACTGCTCACTGCACTCACTCACTTGTTTTTTAATTTTCAAGAATTTTAAATTATGCTTTTGACTGAAATGAGTTTCTTAAATTACACTCAACCACCTTGGAACAAGCTCGCCTATACAAATATACATTATTATGTAAAGATATATTCAAGTTTTGATAATACTTTACTTGCTGAATAAATTAATTGAAAATCTACTTAATATATTGAACTGATCTCTATCGTGTAAGTTCGTCGTGGTGCTCACAGATGGCGCTCGCTACTGTACACAAATGATTAAGAACTTCTACAATAAGTATGAAAATACTATATTAATGTCGTGTAAATGAATTAATGAAGTCCACCATTTTATTTGAATACAGCCAGGAAGTTTCACTGTAATATTATTATTTTGATTTAGTATATGAAAGAACTATCAGCAGTGTAGGTAATTTTTACTTACCAGATCGTTACTTACTTTCTTATTTGTTACCTCTAAATAATCACTGAAATGTTTGTTAATGTGTAAAATTATTTAACAGAATTTTACTCGAATAAGTCAGAAACTAATAGCAATATAGTATTATATTGCTACTACAATAATTAGACTAAAAAGCTTGAATTTATTACTTACATAATATTGTATTATTGTCAGAAAATGATAGGGATCTTTGTTATATAAACAATTACAATCTACTTTCTTGCATTCTCTTGTGGATGTTTTCATTTCATATAAATTTATTTCACCAATAAACTCCGATACGTGTTACTTTAAAACTCAATTTTAAATCTTCAGTTCTTAACTTAACGTTTAGCGATGTGGCAGTTTAAACATTATTAATTATTTCCTTTAGATATTGGGTAAACTTCAAAACTATATTAATTATACAGTGTAGTATTTTTTTTTTTCGTTAAACTCATATTAGACTGCTTTGTAAAGGTAAAAGAATCTTGTCAACTTCTGCATTAGTCACTGGGTAATAACATAGGCCTACAATAAATTGTGACTAGCAGCTATTGAAACTGAAAGATTTTGTGCTATGAATGTTTACATAAAAAATTACACCAAATAATAAAAAGCAAGACTTAAGAGATATCTGTATAATTGTGTTGCAAAATGTATAATGTTCAAAACAGCAGGGGCAACGGCAATTCCAGTCGTAAAAAAATGATTCCAGTGAAAAAGACTTTGTTTAAGAGGTTATAAGGATAAAAGCTTTCTTAGTTAGATTTACCACTAGGCAGAATATTTACAAAGATATATATTTTCTAAAGACATAAATACAGTTTATATCACTGATGTAGTGAGTGAGTGAAACAGTAATATGTACTTAATGGGACCTCCAAAGACAGTTAAAAAGACAGCAAAATAATATTCGAAGAAAATATCGGCAACTCGTATCTTAATAAAAATAGATTTTCACTCTATTAAAAATATTTTATGCATAAATCGTCAGAAAATGTAGAATCTATAAGAGTTACTGCCATGACATGCCCAATTACACATTCTTGCTAAATTGTATGCAAATTGTAGTATACAACAATAAATATAATAGCAATAAATTAAATAGAGAACCAAAACTAATAGTCTATTAATATATAATTTCAAGTAAACTATGTAAGTATTATTTTAAACACTTCTTGTTTTCCGTTAAGGATCGACAATTTTCTTTTACCTAATATCCTTATTATTAACTATCACATATAGAATCAAGAAAAACCATAAGTAATTCCATCAATAAGTTTATTTTTATAAATAAGTTAATCCGTTAATGTTTTCTTATTATATAAATTTCAAAACCTTAAATGCTATCCAAATGAAATGACTGGGTCTACCTGTTCTATTTAGATCGCTGTTTATGTTCTTAATCTACATTATATTAACATTATGGTAGTTGTCATATTAAAATGAAAAAATAAACACAATGCCTTTCTAAAATACATAAGTAGGATTACATTTTTGCTTGGATCAATCTTTTAAACTATCAATCAATGTCAACACATAATATAACGAATTGGTCACAAGAAGTCGCATCTCTTCTCTCTACTAAATCAACAAAAAAGTATCCAGAACTCACATCCAAAAATAGGTAATAGACACCACAACATACAAACAAAGCGTCAAAGCCTTAGACGAGAGCCTCATTCGTGTGAACATGCGAACATAGCGAGTGGGCACAAAGCGGGGCGGGCTCAATGCGCGCGCGACGATCTTTGTGTAGCTCGCGGAGAAACACGATCCCGCCCGAAGCCCCCCGACCGCCGCCGAAGACACCTGACACTGCAAACACAGCATTGTGGACCCGAGAGCTTGTAGTAATGGCGATTGTCCGTCTAGCATTGTTGTATGTGGGAACTACTGCTCTATTGATGTACCTGTCATAATATTTGTGCTCAATGAACACTTGCAGGTAAGGTTTTGTTGGTCATTGTCAAATGGTCAATGGAGGCAAGGTGCGATTGCTGCTAAACTGTCATAGGATTCAATTAAAATTGATGAAAAATATAACAAAACCCGTCTCAGTTGTCATAAGGAAATGAAAAATATAATGATGGTAATCGAATAACATCAAAAGATTGTATTAAGTAAGTGTCACTATTTGTAATATATTTCATCGAAGAGGAATACTATGATTCGATTCGTTTCAAAATCAATACATTTAATAATTTTGTTAAAATTACAAGTACTGAATCTACCACTAGCTGGGAAGAAAGTAGAGCCTTATGAGAAAATCTTGCAAGAAACTCACTGCCACTCTTTTCACAACAATCTTACATTTAAACTTAAAAATATAGTTATGTTGGGTACAAAATTATGTGAAAGTGTAATGTGTCTTTATTTACACAACGAAAAGCAAAACACAAACGGTATAATACGTTAAATAAGAGATAATAATCTTCATTAAAAAACTCCATTGTTTTAATATTAAAAACCATTTACAAAACGGATTTCTTGAACATACTTATATTAAGCTAAATAAGAAAACAATGAAATTATCTACGCCTTTAAAAACAGGCTAGAAGAAAATTTTATTTATTTAAAACAGGCTTTTATTCAGAACCTAAGTTTATTTCAGCCCATATAGTATATTAGTATGATGTTAGAGATCTAGTCAGCGCCTTGTCACGATGCGCCGGCAGAGGAAATCTAATTGAACAAGCCGCTGTCGATATTATCACATTACAGGAACTTGTGCACCTTATGTTCAAGGATTCTGCGGTTTATGCAACAAGTTGGGTATTAGGCTAGCGAAATATTTAGTACCTAAATACAAAAATGAATATACAGTACCCACCTACATCGTTTTGCATATTCTGTTCTATGTTCATATTGATTTCTATGTTCATATAAAATTGGTTGATCCATACATTTTTTTAAACCTTTTAAAGTCTGCCTGTTCATATATCTCATGTAAAATAGTATATTTTACCTACATGAAACTTGGATAGCAAATAAACATCCATTTGTTCAAGAGTGTAGAAATGCAACAAGAAAATGGATTGTAAAATTGTATAAAGGTTGTTTTTCGGTAATCTGTTTTCACCAAAACTTAGGTACTTTTTTCATTTATACACATTCCATTTCTATTTTTTTAATACTAAGCACTAATAGTACCTACTTTGTTAAAATCTAAAATGAATGCTTATTCTCTATTTAATACTTATTTTGTAAATAATATCTGCCACTCTTCAGTAAATAGTAAGTAGTAGTACCTACTAGTAAGCTGTTAAATTATATTTAAATTGTGTTATGGTACTTGAACTGTATCTTAAAAAGTTCATAGATAAATTTCGCTCTTGCAAATAGATAGAATCTAAATTGCAACGAAGAACCATAATCAATCATGTATTTAAGTTAAATAATTAATTTATGCCATCAAGAGGGTTTTATTTCCAGCAAACCTAATTTTATTTATAAAAACTCAGACTCACATTATGTCAAAAACGTCATAAAATTCAATTTAAAAATAATTAGAAAAGAGGAAATCGATACCAAGGCGATTATTAAGAAAGTTATGTGAAACCTCTATTTATAGGTAAACAAGACCGCTTTTAAAATTTACTTGTATATTGTAATCATTCTCAAGGACTAAAAAGGCCATATTAATCAGGAATTATTTTGATACCGTCAAATCAATTCCTCCTTTAATCACACACATCCGACGGCTATCTCATCGAAATAACTGATGAGTTGTCATGTTATCTCCGCTTACCTTTAGAGGTTTGGAAGACAATCAGTAAAAATGGTTTGGTTAATTTAAAAACATGAAGTTTTATAAAAAAATGATGCACGTAATTATTAGGCAGTACATAAACTTTTGTATCTATGTTTAATCAAAACATCTATTAAATTAGGTAAAATATTGACACTAATGAAACTCCTTGCCAGATTACCAGCTTGAAAATAACTGTCAGAAAACCTATCTACTAGATAAAATAAAAGCAAATTAATAAAAATAGCCGTCAATTTTCCATCTGATAAGCTGACCAATACGTGTACAGAAGTAGTGAAACGGGTGCCAAATATCACATTTATTTGCATTTTGGGAAACAAAGTCAATGAAAAGAAACGCTTGACCACTGGTTTAAATCGAGAATTTTTTTAACAAATGTTACATAATTTGAATAAAGTAAGACTGTAAGGATCGCACCAAGTGGCGTTCTCTGGTCACTGCCTTCCCATAAGCGAAAAATCGTGTCGTGATATATTACATAAGTATTTCAAATCATGGCGTAATAATCAAGCTACGGACAATAACACTTAAATACCTACAGATTGTTGTATTATTAAATACGGGGAAAAAGTTTATAGCTATAGTAATAACAGCTAACACGGACGAACGGAAACAGACAACAAAGGAATTGCTCAAATCATCTTGTCATTGTTATACTCAAGAAAATATTTACGTTTCTTAGTTAATATACGTTAATGCAGTTAAGTTATGGAATAAAAGATACACAAGATGAACTGAAAATAAGTTAACAACCGTACAAATCTCATTAATATACATAGTAAATAAGGTAGTTGTTATAAAGAATCTACAATAGTTTGTTCCAATACGCCATCAGTAGATGCAATAAAATCGTTAAGAATCTAAGTTAGAATATTGGTGAGCTCGTTACATCGTACACAAGTAGTTAAAAAATAGCTACATTCATTCAATATAATAATATACTAATATTAAAAGTTTTTAGAAGAGACAGTACAATAAAATACCAAAGCTTAAAACATTACAAAGCAATAGACAGAATATTGAATACCTGCTGACACCGTCCTATCCCTCGCCAACTTTACAATATACTTTTATACCCACTATAAATTATTTAACATTCTTTATCATTTATCAGTTTATTAGTAGTGTGCGAAATATTATGTAGATGTAATATGGTTTACTAAATAACTACCCATTACATAACTCTCGACAAGTGTCGTGATAAATCTATTTAAAAACTCGTAAGTAGAAAATGTTATATGATCAAATCACTTCTAAAACACATTGACGAACTTAATAATTTATTGTAGTTTGAGAAGAAAATGTGGTTATACCTAAAGCATTATCAAATGTTTACCTACTACTTCCTTATGGCTTATGAACTAAGAAAAAAAGTCCCACCAGAGAATTTTTGTGCTTTGGAAGCATAGAAATGACCTATTACTAATTTCATGATTTCGAACTATAATATTGTAGAGCTATTTTCCAAATAATGTGAGGCTTGACTTAAAAACATAAATTATAAAGTTACTAATCATATTTTTATTTAAAGTCTGTTTTAGTCACTACGTATATCAGTTGAAATAAAAAAATTATAAATTCAAATACTTCAATTAGTTTCTATTTATTAATGTTTAACACTTAACTTACTTGTATCTAAGCCTAGTAATAAAAATTACAAACACTTTTGGTTCTGGTAGCCAATCAATCTAAGGATAAAAGCATAATATACTGTGCTGGATCCATAACAATTTTTATTCGAGCGGATTGATTTATTGCGACCCCAAGTTGACCACTAGCCATACAATAAAAAAAAACAGGTACCATAAGAACATGAATGAAATGAAAGTCTAGCTTATCGTTACAATCGCGTTTTCAATAATATATGTGTTGTTTGTAATGCATTACAACAATATATTATAAATGACAAAATAAATATTATTAAAATAAAAAAAACATTTAATATGACCATAATAATAATTGATGGCATCAACTCGATACTAATTTTGTCCTATGAAGTAAATCCGAATAATTCGATTGCTACATAATGCAGACGTACTCTATTCTGGGATTTTCGTAATAAATATTTGTAGTCCCTCAGGTACTAAGCATTTGTTCATAGAACTATATTGCCCCATTTCTAAATCACGTCCGATTTACCCCATCATCAGAACTAATACCTACTTAAATAAATTAAACGAATATATAAAATTTTAAAGTTTTAGCAGGTCCATAAAGTGACTAACATAAGTTAATGAACAATAAATAATTATGGCACATCGCCGTTCTGCCAAACTGAGACCGAGTTATAAAACTACACACATATATTATTCTAGCACACCGTGTAACAATCAAGATTATTTCTATTCACAATCATGGTAATACCAAATTCAGTGGTAATAGTCCATCGGCCAAGAAGACCGCATTGTATGCAAGGTCCGCAGCTGACTGAGTCTTATGATATTCAGAATTTAGAACATTAGTGAACCACAATTTTGTGCAGCAGACGGAATCTTGTTTGATACAGCTATTTAATTTTGAAAACACAAAATAATTCACTAATCACTCATTAAATAAATCGTACATGGCAAGGATTCCTTCTAAGTTGCTGGGCTATAAGTACAGACTTGTATGTCTAGGTCGTTCAAGACGATAATATTTTCTCTTAGACAGTCTCAGTCTTGTCAGTAATCAATACTACACATAACCTCGTAGAGTTCGTTGCCTTAAAGTACTAAAAAATATTTAACATAAAGTAAACAATAATTTATATCGAGTGCAAAACTATTTTAAAGGAATTCTGCAAACATATGTTAATCATAAATAGTCGATAATTTATATCTTTTGTTTGTATGCTTGTTGTTGACACAACGCACATTAATAAGACAATGAGTGTACAAGTTTGTCTATTAAGAAATCCCACGAATCTTTATAACCGCGTCATCCATGTCTCTCAACGCTCACCTGTGATGTGAGGTAGATCAATAGTATGTCGTCATTAACTACATCGATGACACTCGTGGCGCCCCCCGGCCCGGCTCGCTATAACGAGGCATTTTACCAATCATCACGGACTACTGCCTGCTAGGAATAGGAGAGAGATCTATGAGGGTTGGTCTCATAGACAAGGGTAATTAAAAGATAGGTAAAGCTGTTTGTCTAGGGTTTAGAAATTGATTGGGGTATGCTTTTGCATACTGTGAGATGTTTCTGGTTTAATTTAGGTTCAAATTGACGTTCAGATTAGTCAATTTATTTTTTGCGTGAATTTCTTACACTTAATATTGTCATAACAACAGTTATACAGTTGCCAGTGTAGTAGGTAGAGCCAGTGAAAAGGACAGACAAGAAAGTCTCCTTTTTTATCCTTACGTTAAAGTAATTTATGCGAATAGCACATTAAATTACATATAAGACACACTGTAAAATCAAAATCAAATTGGTTATTCGTTTTGGCTAAATATTATGACAAGAGAAGAGTTAATACAAGTGTCGCTAGTTTTGTAATGTAGAGACCCATCTCGGGCGGCTTGACTTTGACACTAGGTTGACCACTAACCATACGACAAACAAACATACAATGTGCTAAATAAATCTTTAAATAAACTCCTAACCACTTTTTCTTATCGCGAACTAGTTTTTCATTTTAAGATAGATATTATAAATCAGTGACGTTATAAGTAGTTGCAATCAATTACCAGTTAAGGCCACGCACACACTAGACAGTATGCTTGTAAATAAATCAAACCATATTTATAGTTGGCAAAATGTATAGTGGTACATCTAGAACAAATATTCGAAGTATCTACTTACATTATTCGTTTTAAGATACGGATATCTCAGGAGCATTACATTCTGTATTACAAGACAATATTTAATTTTATTTAGGATTAATTACTCTTATACCCATGACAAATTTAAGCAAGGCCATGGTAGCCACGACGACACATATTGTAGTTATAAAAGAAATTCTGACAGTATCTTGGGATTGTCTACTCACAGTTTAGTCCAAAGATTAACAATACAAATAAGATGAAACTTCATTAAAAGAAATATCAAACGAATTCCTGATCCTGTAGATTTCAACAAGCATAAAAAAGTAGCTTATTTTAGAATATTTTTATACATAGGTTATTTTTTTTCTGGGATGTTTAAAACTCCGAATGAGATAATAGGTTAATTCATTTAAATCACAACGCAAATAAAGTTTGCGTTTGCATACAAAAAGTGGTATAATAATATAGGTACATCTCACCAAGAATTTGCCAATGGCTTTCACACCAGGTATATGTTTACATTTTTAACATAAATGACGTCACCACTGGATGACTAAATAACTTTTGATACTTTACATGTTGGTTACTAAATAAAATCATAATCAAACTATCTGTTATTAAAGTCCGCATTCAAAATCTATTAGATTTGTTTAGTACATATGGTTTATAATGGTAGTAATTTCATATCACACAATTTTCTTCACTGAAAGATTTGATTAAGTTAAGTGGAATCCTATACTTTGTCAGTCAAGTTTATTTATGCTTTCAATAACAATTACGATAAAGGGTAAAGGAAAGCTACTGTTACTTTGATCGAAAATAAAAAATATTCATACATTTCGAATGTTAAAAAAGCTTAAGAAACAATAAATTTATACCTATCGGCGAATAATTTTAATTTATGGAATTACAAATTTGAGAGTAAGTACATTAATTTAACAAGAGAAATAATGTTGTTTGAATAAAACTTTTATGTGTTGTTTAAGATAGAGCGTAGAGTGAGCGATCCATAATCGCTAGTTGTTAGCTTGATCATTAACGCCCATAATTTTTAACGAGGAATTAGTCACCCTTAACCCAAGTTCTTGTTTTCCAAAACAAGCAACATCATCAGCCTGGCCTTTGTTCCAGCTGTGATGGAGTCGGCTTCTAGTCTTACCTAAACAACAATTTTATTCCAAAACAAGCAGCCTGGTGCAGAATTAATAAAAATATTATGTCAACATGGGGTACACTTTGTTTCATAATAATAACGACGTAGGTATATGTTGAAAATAGAACAAAATTGCTAGTACTATAATAATGAAGGATTTAAACAAACGAAATGGCACCATTTTTGCCTCTAATTACAAGTTTTTTCGACGTTTGTCTATACTAGTTATAATAATTATTGCAAGCCTCGTAAATATACGATCTTTATTTAATTACAATCTAGTGGAAATATAGTGATAAATGCGTATAAAGCAGCACATTTTAGCAAATTATTTATTGCAAATATGTTTGACTCTATAAATAATGAGATAAATTCAAAGTGCATATAGATTTTCGTCAATAATTGGATATTATATACATGAACATAACTACAGTTGCCGACCCCGAAAGGTTTTTCAGGAAAGGTTTTAAATGTCTGAAGAAAGAAACTACCGAGGTTTTTAGTTCCTTATCGAATATTTTACCATTCTTGATTTGAGCTCAATCCCTACTATCCTTAATCAAATTCGTACATCTATAGAATTGATAGAAGAGTGAAAGTTACCTTTAAATTTCCATATTCTAAGACCCGTAATAAAAAATCAGGCATTGTTATAATAGGTCGTGTTTATTATGCGCGTGTCGTCATTAGTGCACCCCTAGTTATCATCCCTCACACACCCATACATATTCATACATGCTAATATTGTCTGTCTGTTTGTCACTTTACTCTATTTTAACTACGTATCAATGTCATATTTACATTAGGTAACAAGGCCTTGGAGAGAGTTGTCCTAACCAAACTTGGAAGTCATTCGATCCTGTAATTCAATGTCAATCGTTATAGCTTGTCTAAAACCTTGTATACTGTGTATATTAGAGAAAATTAGTTCTATTTTTTTTAATGAAGTTTTCTTATTAACTGTCAGACGTCGCAAGGGTCTATGTGTTATATGTGTAGTAATGTCTGAATCCTAAATTAATGAATTTTGTGTTAATAATATCTTACTATGATAATTAATTTCTATGATAATTCCAAGTGTTATTAATGCAGCCATTGGATAGTTCTATTTGGGAGACTGTACATAATAACTCGAGTTTTTCAGGAATTACGATAAGGTCTAAAGTTTTATAATGAAGTCTACCTTACAATCTAGCGATCCGAACGTTTTGTATCAAAATATTTTGGCAAATTCATTTGGTAGGTTCATTTTCTTAATGTTATGATGAAAGTATACCCTACATAGTTAAATTACGTGTTAGTTAAGTTTCTAACTCTTTGAAATTCCTGTGTGGTTGATACATGGACTCATATAAATATGTATAGCTGGTGATCATAAAAAATAACTAAGTTTAACTCATTACCCTAGAATGTCCAGGATAAAAGGCCAAATAAACCACAAAGACACGTGCAATACATTTTCTGCCAATACAATCCATTCCGAATAAAAACTTTTGACATCGATTTCAAACAAATCGACGTCCTAAAAAATAACTTCTGCAATTCACAAACTCGCAGTATCACGTACGTGACAGCCCTGAGGTCGTGACGCGCCAGGGCCACCACAAATTCGCGCAACACTACTTTTTATTGAGTGTCGCGGGGTGGACGCGGGAGGGGCGCGCGCGGGGCGAGGGGGGCGCGCACTCCGAGGAGGGGACGCCACCCGCCGGAGGGTGCATAATCTACCCATTGCACCTCTATGCAACCTGTGAGCCGACCAAACTAAGTTATAGGCATTTTGCAACTCCACGCATATCGTTTTGTGACGAGCTTATGACTTTTTATTTGTGCAGATATTTGAAACTGGGAGTTGGCTTTTTCTGTCCGCCTCTCTGAGCCGCTCTCTCACTGAAACACTCACACTTGTAGCTTAGTTTTTTATTTGTTAGTGCTCATGGTTTAGCAAAGTGAAATATTCACCTATGTCTGTGTATTGCATGTTAACTATTAATCTACAATAGAATTACGCATCAACTGTTTTGTGAGAATGTAGGGGCAGTTTTCAAATGACCAAGCCACTAAATAATTTTGGCCTTTTTAATTCTTATTCTAGAAAGTGTAATTACACGCTGAAATGTATTAATCACTTAACATATAATGCATACCTTAAAATCAGTCTGTCTGCGAGGTGAATTTTTAATTTTCATTCCTTACAGTGAGATGCACAACGAAAATAATATACATTACACGAAATTACCAGACATTTTTAATTTATTAATCCTTCAGTTCGACACCTCCCTTGGATGTGAGACAACATACATACATACATACATACATACATATAGAGATATAGTGGCATATATTTTATATAGCCGGTGTTCTGTGTGTTGAGAGTAAACGCATTAGAGAGAGGCAGAGTCGTGGGCTATGTGCGGCCTCTCCATTATGCGGAATACTAATGATAGAGGGCGGTTGATTAAAAAACCTAAGTTACGGGGCGTGGCAACCCTACCGCCACCCGCCGCCCGCCGCCAGGGCTGTCGACACCTTGATTAGTGCGGGATTATTTTTGTTAATGAGATTAACATTTTTTGTTGATTTCGTAATGATGTGATGCAAATATTTTAATAGTATTTTGTACACGTACGTAAGTCTCGAATTTTATATTATTCAAATGTTTGAGACAAATAGTAGGGGAAGGCAATCACAGTAAGACTCTATTCATACAAAATATTGGCAAAATCAGGGTAAATATATTGTTTCGTATTCTAATTGCCAACCAGGGAATAGCCTTGTCTTTCGTTTGCATACGCGAAAATAGATGATACTCTTTGCTATTTTTCTTTGAGGTAGCTAAGAAACTTAGGAAAACAGTTAACGTGAATATGGATAACATCAATACCTAAGTGTATTTAAAGAAAAAAAGCCATTCATAATTGAATGCTCTACCACCTTTCATTATGTTATTAGGCTAGAAACAAATAAACATGTTTATTCTTCAACAGGATACAATTTTAAATTGACCCATTAACTTAGGCGTTTACGTTGCAAGATAAAATCATCATCTACTGAGAAACGTATTATATTTAAATAGGAAATGTAATTAAATATTAGAGATACCATCATAACAGTTTCTGTTCGTCTCAAATGTGAGTACTTAATGCGGGTTTCACCACTTATAAATGCCAGACAATTAATTATGAAAAGTTCCTCTTATTTGTCTAACAGATAGTTGCCTTGTATCGAGGAGCCCGGGCTCTTCTTCAATTATAGATTAACTCTGGTGCAAATAAATTGTATATCACTGTATAGTGTATAGTGAGACATTCTAAGAAGTGGTTTACTTTTTACAAAAATATGTAAGCAGTATTTTTAAGATACAATATTGTTTATTAATCTATACTAATATTATAAAGCTGAAGAGTTTGTTTGTTTGTTTGTTTGTTTGAACGCGCTAATCTCGGGAACTACAGGGCCGATTTGAAAAATTCTTTCAGTGTTAGATAGCTTATTTATCGAGGAAGGTTATAGGCTACATCATCACGCTACGACCAATAGGAGCAGAGTACCAGTGAAAAATGTTACAAAAACGGGGAAAATTATGATTCTCTTATGTGACGCAAGCGAAGTTGCGCGGGTCAGCTAGTATTTTAATAT
The DNA here is from genome assembly GCF_050436995.1 of Anticarsia gemmatalis. Classification (NCBI taxonomy): domain Eukaryota; kingdom Metazoa; phylum Arthropoda; class Insecta; order Lepidoptera; family Erebidae; genus Anticarsia; species Anticarsia gemmatalis. The sequence goes on from NC_134756.1 coordinate 13,164,012, forward strand.
TTACATTCTTGAAACAAACCGAACTTTAGATCAATCCTAGGGAATAATTTGAAGTTATACGTTTGTATTCAATATTAATTTGTATTTTGAATAAATTTAATTGTAGAATAAGTGATTGTTGCAAATCTTAAGCTTCCTTCTGTTTCTATTACCAACCCATGACAAAGTTGTTAGGTCCTCTAAAGAGTTTTTGACTTAACGACTTGTGTGAACAACTGAGACAGGAAATCCCTTCTCCAACTCAAAAAATTCTCAGTTCTAATGCTTATTACAAACTGCGTCTACACGTAACCCGCCTTTGGTTTGTAAATGATGATTGTTATCTTTATAGCTTAGCGTCATAAGATGTTCAATACAACATTCTGGGTATCTTATTTAATCTTTACCTTTAAATGGTATCTTATTAGATATTAACTAGGTATCTTACTTTATGCTCTGGTGCTACAACACTATCGAGACATGACATGATAAGACTATGTTAGACTTTGCAGCACAGTAAAAGTGACTTTCTTCTGAAAAATATGTCCAGAGGTTTTGTTTCAAAATTTTCTCCGCTAGTTTGCTATGCTACGGAGAAAGATACCCCGTGTAATTTTCAGCTATGCCCGCGATGAAAAGTATTCATATATTTTACATTGCATTATAGTTGTAATGTAGAATTTAGAAAAACGTTGCTGTCTGACCAGAATGTAAGGGACATGTGTCAATAAATTATGTTTGCCAAATAAGGGTCGGAAACTTCGCAATCTTTCAAAAACTGTTTGACGCATTACCTACTTACAATATAGTCTATTTAGTTAAGAGTTTAGATTAGATTCTCCTTCGCAAAATATAACGTATTATAAGCTTAGATATGTATAATACTGATTGAGAATAATAAATGTGATGATAAATATTTTAACCCTTGCCCTCAAATATTTTTAGCTTTCAGCAAGAAAACTTAGTCTTGACTTATAAGTCATTATAAAAAGCAACTATAGTATCATATTATATTCTCATATGTGAATATTTGGGATAGAATTTGGTTTTATATCTAGGAAGGCCAGTAAGAAAAGTCTCATATCTCTAAGCTCTTATGCCCGGTTTCTGGCGCATATTTAGCGGTAGTTTACCTATTCAAACTGTCATTTTTATACGAGTTTAAACGCTATTAAAAAGTTAAACTACAGCTAAACGTACCTACCTCAGAAACCGGGGGTTAATCTAATATTTCTATTTACTAAAATGCGCTAGTTATTACACGAGTTTCTAAATCTTACGATTGTTATAGGACCACTAAGTGAAACATCTGAGAGGTATTAAGCTTTGACGTTCAGCACTGTGGTTGACGATTACTTACTCAACTGAAACATGCAACTTCATCTTTTATATTATGGAATCGCAATTATCATGCAAAAATCAATACTTAAATAAGTGAACTTACCTTGGTACAGACTCGTTGCGTATTTCCCCTGAACTTAATCTAGGTACAATAATTAATGCAATGTAAATTAGTCTATTCCTTTAATATATTGTTAAAACTCAAAATGTGCATCAGGCATTTTCTAGCTAAGTATTACTTATTATCACCTGTTGAAGTTAAAACATAAGCAACGAAAACATAGCCACTATTCAGACATTTAATCACTTTACATATTCACATAAAACGACCAATAAATCACGCGCGGCCATAACAACTAGCAATAAATTGTAAAACAATAAGCTTTCTCGTCGGCCATATTAGCGCGCTCGCATCACACCGCGTATTGTTTCCCGCCACCCAATAATTAGTTATGGCGGCGGCGCGGGCCAATCAGCGCCCGCCGTTCACCCGCGCTCGCCCCTCATTGGCTCGGACAACGCGCCAAATTGGACATTAAAGTGGCGAGAGTGCGCGCTAATTACATTGATTGGGCATCGAGCGGCCGAGCGCACGCGACTACACCCGAGCGAGCCCCGAACATTGCCGACAGTCGCCGAACACCGGCCGACGGCCGACGGTTACTGGCTGGCTCGTTACAAAACACAATGCACTCTAATTCGTAATTAGAAGCCTTTCAAATGGAATTTGAATTTTTATATTCTCGTCGAGGGAGGTTGTTAGATTGTTACATAATGTGCAAATTGCGCTTTGAAAATCATTCAGTTGTGAATTACAACAAAAGATGTTTGGGTCTCGCTGCTTGATTTTTTTATTGTTGCATTTTTATAATAGACTCTATTAGATGTTATAATTAAGTTACGAGTGAACAAAAATGTGACTTTCATAATTACCTTTTCAATTGATTAGTTCAGAGCATCTATGTTAATATAGCATACTCCTATTTTCCTGTCTAACTGATTTCTAGCAATAGCTTAGTAAACAAACCTTTTTTTACAGGGTACACTGAAATAACTTAAAGATGATTGAAATCTTAAATACCTCGATACCGAGTTTATTATGTCGATTAAAACAGACGTATCTATTGGTTAAATTAACAAACCATCTAACTAAGTGGCAATAGAGCAATCATTGTGTCGTCTACCGTCGCGAAGTGTGGCAACTTCTCGGCAAACGTGAAATATGCATGAAATTTTACATTCTGGACCTATCTTACACTGTCCATGACAATTTATATAAACAGTAGTGAGTGCGATACATAATTTGTCTCGTTTATTATGTTTATTGATTTAGAAATTAGTTATAATCTCTGCCAAACTTTTTTATTTTAGTGTTTCCCTAACTTTCATATTCAGTAAACAATTTTTAATGCTTAGGATGTGATCAAGGAAATGTATTTATGGAAATACACATTTGCTATTTAACAACGTTTTATTGACAAACCAAACTATTGTTACATGATTGAGCCACACGAATGTAATAGAAAATGATTTCAGTAGTTCTATCTAGATGTTTCTTTCCCCAAGCTTAGCTATCTAAGATATCTTAAAATTCATTTGAAACAGTCACAAACCAATACTTCGCTTAAGTTAAAACTTATAAAATCAACACGTTCCGACGATCACATAAACCTAAAAATGTAGAGTTGTTACTTAAATATCGGCCGACGGATGACTGGCTGACGGAGGCCTTTTTTAAGATTCAAACTTAATTTATTCCATCATTTCCACCATTTTATGAAATTGATTAATTACTATATAGGATTAGTATCAAGGTATTGAGAAGAACTACTGAGATACTCCGTAAGAAGCTATAAGTTATAATTACGGTATACAATTGTATATTGAAAGTAAGCATGTAAAACCTGTTTGGTAAATGTCGAGTTGTACAGTTTTTAGCCAAAAATCTCCTAATAACCAACTTATACCTACAGATCTAGGTATGAGAGAATTTATATCAGAAGTAATTACTCAATAAACTTTTCTGAAATTGTAACGTAACATATTAATTATTTTTTTCTAATCATTATAAGGGCTTTTAAAAAGCAAATTTATTCAACGATGTATTTATGCCCTAATCTCAAACTAAAACCAGCTTCAAGGGAATTTCTGTTCAATTTCACACAAAAATAATAAACTCTGAACTATCTGAAATTCAGAATAAAACAAATCTCTCACTTATAGTTAAAAATGCAATTTAAAAAAATAGGTATCATAGTAATCCGGCTACTTCGATGCTAAATTTGATCAACCATGTCGTGGAAACAACAGACTTATATTTTAAATACAAAAATACTTTTGTATTTATAATATAAGTAGATACATAAGTATGGATTAGCCATCCAACGCTAAGCCCCATAAATAATAATCGCCTCGAATTATGTTACGGTACCTACTACTTAATCATTAAGCATTATAAAAATAATTTTACGCACCGTATTCAACAAAAACATTAAGTTGTACAAATTAACAATCTTGATTTGACAGTTGATAAAATATAATAGATTCGACACCTGTTCTGTGTCGTCAAAATCTTTATCTCATATATAATATTCATGTATTTTCTAGTTAATATTATAATTAGTAAACGAAGAGATCAATTTCATCTTTGTAGAAGTTAATAATTGCAAGAATTTGGCATATACACAGAATTAAAATGTTCTAAAATGAAAACTTAACGTACTTAGAAATTAATAATGCAATAGATGTGTACGGCACAGCAGCATCAGCATATTCACAGTACATTTTATAAAGACTCTGTAATTCATTGAGGCGCTTATAATAACTACCTACATACAATACTCTAAATAATATCTCAGTTAAACTACAAGGTGTTGTACTTTGTAGTTTAACTGAGATCGGAACTCAAAGGATATTCATTTATTATCATCAAACTCTTATAGACACAAAGACTAATGCGATACGGAAGTTACATTTCATTCTTACTTACTATTGCTAACTAAGTAAGTACACAAGAAGTTAATAAAAATAGTTGGTTTAATTTAAATGACTAGGTAGTCAATAGTTGTAAGTGGGAATATTGTCCGTGATGTGTCAATAACTAACGGCCCATGTACCAAGTGATGCCGCCCAGGTACCAAGACAATTTAAACAAAATTATACATTGAAACCTTGCCCAGAAATAACCTGAAATTTCTTGATGACTGACTGAAGTCCTGCGTCGGGATCTCAGCATTCTAAGATAAATGGTTCGCGTTAACTTCGGTTTTCTATCATATAATGAATCAAATTAATCGTAACCGCTTAGTAGGTGATTAATTTATCGCTAAAACACAGACAGGCTGCGGACCACTTCGGTTCATAGGTAGTATGTAGTGATTATATTATTCTGGTCAACCTAGTGCGAAAGTGGTTTACAAAGCCCAAAATCCTTCGACATGGTTTAACAATTGCATGGTGAAAACTCGAAAGCTGTACATCTGAATCAACTATCGTCACTACCATCATACCAACTAAGTTTAAGCAAATAGTTCAATGGAAAAAGTTGTTTATTACAATGGCCTTTATTTTTTCATTAAATGCTATTCTATCGTCCTGAGGGGCTATCACGTATCTCAGTTGACAACTATTTGAAAGCCACTATGCTGTACATTGTCTTCTTCGTTCGATTAATGTGACTAACACGATACGTCAAAGCAGCAATGTAGGTACTTACAACAATTTGACATATACTAGTTGTCAATTGAGATACGTGATAACCGCGCTGATAATGAAGGTCTACCAAACCGTAGTAAGGAATAAGGAGATTGATGCATTTCACTGCCTCCGTGGCGCAGTGGTTTTGGGTCACCACGCCGATACCACTGCATCGGGGTTCGATTCCCACACGGAGCAATTATTTGTGCGATCCACAAATATTTGTTTCGGGTCTGGTTGTGCTTTGTGTCCGTTGTTTGTATGTTTGTAAAAGTCCCCGCGACACAAGAGCAATTCTTAGGGCGGGAGTAGTCTTTTAAAAAAAAAATTATCTATTGTTTTCCCTTGTTAAGGTACTATCCAGAAGTGAGTCGTTCAGGCATTCACTTTGTGGACCATCCGATACATGACCTATAAATCTTGTTATACTAACCACCCACCTCTACATGCGCACACATACAGTTGTAAATAAGATATAGGAATGATTTTTATAAGCTAGGTAAAACATATTTAAAAACAACTGTACAAGATATAAGCAAATAGCTTGCACCAAACATCTAGCAACGGCTTCAAATGTCCAGTCCTTGGTAGCAGCCTTATTTTTAATAGTATAACTGATTAAACATGCTCAATTCTATTCATTTTAAGGTAACTCCGTTCTATCAGTACCTACTCACCTAATTTTAAATTAGGACGTAGAAAAAGCAATATTACAAAATCTTTCACTGAGGCTATAATTTTTCATAAGCTTTTCTTTCGAATAACAAATTATTATTTCAAAATTGCAATAAAATCTAAACCATATTTATAACAGGAACCATCAAAATCCAAAAAAATATGCAGTGGTGTATGAAATACCTAATTCCGGGGCGAAACTTTTGCCATAAACCGTATAATACCAAACTGCGGGGCTACTGTACTACTGAGCAATATTCTAATTAAAATTAGAAAAGATCAAAAGATAAATAAAATTCCAGCAAAGTGAGACTTAATAATTTGATAAACATTTTCCCATTATTCCGCAGTATTGTATTAACATAAATTTGAAGTTTATTTACCACTACAAGCATCTTTTTTTAACCCGGTACCGTCCCACTGCTGGGCAAAGGTCTCCTTCCGAAACGAGGGAAAGGTTAGACCTTTATTCCACCGCGCTGGCCAAGAGCGGATCGGAGACTTTGCATGCCATTAAGAATTTATAAAAAAAAAGACATGCAGGGTTTCATCACCATATTTTCCTTCACCGTTAGAGGAAGTGATAATTATTTGTAATACATACTACATACATACATACTATTTGTAACTTCGAAAAGTTAATGGTGAGCTGTCTCGGGTTGAACCCTCGACCCCTTGCTTGATAGGTGCCAATTTATACCACTCGGCTAGCACTGCATTTACTACTGCACCACAATCATAAATTAGAGCGTATATTTAAATATTGTTCACTTTCAAAAAGATTTATCAATCAGTATCGTTCAGTGTTTTATACTGATATACTAAGAAAATGGCGTAGCGCAAAGTTATAGCCATATTCTTATCCATCGACCAAAAAATGGATTAGAAATACTCATTGATTAATTGCGTTATTGGGAAATTTATCTATTCAGCATTTTCCACCCACTGTTTATAGGCTGGGTATAGGCCCCCTCCTCAGTACTTTATTTGATGGTCCTACGTTTGTCCCATCGGTTCACTCTTCATACAAAGGTACAAATTGTCAAAATCATATTAAACAAACTGTCAAAATCATGACGTAGATACATTTGAACTGATAACATACTTATCTCGGGATTTTTATGTTTGGAAATGAAAAATAAGTGGTATTGACTTGATTTATTACTTCTCATGTACATATTTTACCCACAAATCAATCATTAAGATATTAAACACTCAAGTCTCAAAGAGGTTGCGTAGAGCAAAATCTGTTCACTTGATGTTAACATGTATTTTCTTCGTTTATGACGATTGTCTGCATGATTGCTTATGAAGATCAGACTTGATCAGAGCGGCTCTGTTACCATAATAATATTTTCTTCATGTATCTGTTTTTACCCCTCTATACAAACAAAGTTGCATGCTATGTGAAAAACAGCCTAAAAACAAAGATACATAAAAATATTTGGTGATATTAGTAGATACCTTCATTACTTTGTATCCAAAGCAATGCGTAACCATTCGGCTTTGCTACCTACGAGCTACGTACGTATCGATGCACTAATACCAATGTGTTCCAATACATTATGTTGATGAAACTATACACAACATACACATACCATAACCAATATACCATACCTTTGTTTTATACGATAGCAGGTAAAAAGTTTGATTCATCACTCGCTACGAGTTAGGAAGGTAAATATTGTGGAAAATCTTACATGCTTGATAGATCATATAATAGCCACTTGGCCAGTTTGGTGTCCATCGTGTGGCGGTGGTATCAGAGAGGGATAGATCCTTGAGTTACCAAAGCCTGCTATCTTGCTAGAGAAGACCCAGGTGCATAGAAATAGGTACTTAACTATTTTTTTGTATTGCACCTTTTACTGGTTATATTTTACCTCTAAAACAGGAACAACGAGTAATGTTTGTAACATGCTGCAAAAAGCAAGAAGCACTGGGGAGAAACTGAAAATCCTTCAAAATCGATGACAAATCTGTCACCACACTTAAAACAAGTAAAACAAAACCGCCACAGATACAGCGATCACATCACCAAATAAGTTCAATAAGCGCGGCGCGGTGCCGGCACGATGTCGCCGCGGTGCCGGCGCGGGGTCGGCGCGGGCTCGGCGAGGTGTCGGCACGGCGCGTAATGCTCATTATCGCGTCACTAACGAGCGACCGCGCGACACCCGATACCCTCAATCACGACGTACAGGCTGATCGAACTTGAAACGATACTCTTATACTATTTAAAACAAATATTTTTCAATACAGATTTATATTTTAGATTAAAGGATTTTAGAAAATCGTAGTGGTTACAGCTTAAAGACATCTTAAAGTCCCTAAAGTCCGTAAGGCTGGGTTTTCTCATGTTGGTAAACCAAAATCCCAAGCTCTAGAATTGAATTTAATTTGTATTGTTATTTTTTTTTATGAGCAAACTCTCTTTAGCAACTCGGTAACCGATTTAAGTTGAGACTCAATCTCGGATAATACCTGGGATTGAAAGGTTTACTTGGAAAAATTATGTTGACGTATTGCTGAGAAACATACCACGAAAATACTCTGTTAATTTAATTTCTGTGTTTCCGCCGAGCTAAAGACTTTTTGTCTTTAGTTATTTCCAATGCTGTTTATATCCTCTCTCGCTCATAATCTATTTCTAAACTGAAAATCATACACTTTAGTACTTTTCCCAGAGAATTCGCAGAAAGGATATACGCAAACAAAGATACATACAAACACATGTTGACAACGAATATTTGAAACGTACCTAAGTAAAGATGAAAATGAAAGGAGATTGAGGTGGTGAGAACATAGAACCAATATCATATCGTAATGATGCCCTACTATTATCGACTACCGACAACCGGCTATCTATCAAGACATTTTACACGAAAATCTGTTTAGCGCCTCTACCGGGCTCCGTAAGAAATATTTTGGCAGTACAAACGATACTTGACAGTACAGCCTATACAGAAGTATGATACAAAACGTACATATACATATGTAAATAATGAACGACAATAAAGTACGCGAACAGATTTCATGAAAGAATCCCGCAAATATAACAGCCTGTATCAAGAGTTCGACATAAAATTATCGGCAATACATTATGATATAAAATAATTTGGGTATCGGGCGCGGTCGAACGTCACGATCTCACGCACCCTGCGCCCCCCGCCCCGCGTGCCCCCCGTGCCCCCGCGTGCCCCCCGCTGGCGCACCTCGCCTCAGGGCTGGCACAGTAATGAGGCACGCGATTACATTAATCACGTCGCAATGTTTGTGATATCGAGAGTCGTGACTTGTGATCACATCACGCCAATCATTGGTCGAGTACTTGACAGTTGACACATGATTGTGGAACAACTTGAAGACACTCGTGTCACATATTAATCTCACATTAGTCGTCTTTCAGCATGATTAACTAATATTATCTACCAATAACTTTGAATTAGAAGCATTTTCAGGGCTAAATACCATCGTATTTTTTATTCCCTCGTCATATTAATATCCAGGTTATAAGTAATCTGGTAAGTGTAAATTTTCATCAAAATTCACTCATTCGCGTTTTTGAATGAAAGAGTACCAAAAATCTGTCTGTAGTAAGTTTCGTATTTTCATTTAAACAGTACCTTCGCTAAAGCATTATAATTAAGTGTACATTTGCAGTTTTTCAAAGATCAACTACATAGCATAAACTTCAGGATAACCAGCTCCTTATTTACATCAATAAATACATATATTTCTCCTAACTAGCCTCAATGATGACTATGTCATTGTGCCCATGTCCATCGTTTTCATCATGTCAATCCATCTCTGATAACTTATTAATCCTTTCTCAGGGGTCAGTCCGTATAACCTCCATAGATTTAATAATGATTAGTCCATCTCAGGGTTTCGAGACATTCAAAGATCGCATAGCATTAACGGCAATCAGAGGCGCTCATAGCTAGTTGCGCTCACCGGTCGGTATACGATCAGTGGGTTAAGCAACCATTGGCGCGGTCATTCCATAGAGGGGTGACCGCATAGTGGTATCTGAACTGAGCGTCTCCGTGCTTCGGAGGGCACGTAAAAAGTCGGACCCGGCTGTTGTCTACTAAGATAACAGTCGTTAAGCCATGTCAAAGGCCTCTCGGGCGGCTTGAACAACTTTGACACCTGGTTGACCACTAAGCATACGACAGAATGAATGAATGAACGACAATCAGAACAATATAAGTTCTTTGAGCATCATACAGGTAATATACATACAGAATTACATTACATTAGGTAGACTGACTGATGAGCAGCCAACTATTGCTGACTCTCAAAAATAATTATATGTAAGGGTAGAGAGAAAGTGCCTGATACTCATTGTCCGAAAGACAGCCCTGAACCAATGATTGGTAGAAATTAGTTTTTACATGTAACCCCGGCTCGCGGCTCGAGCCCCCAGGCAGGGCCGGGGGCGACTCGATCGGTGTCAACTTATAACGAGTTTGGACAAGTCGCTAATGAGTCACCTCCCCCTCCCCCCTCCTCGCCCCCTCGCTTGGCCGACACGCGCCGCAGAGAGCGCTAATTGTTTGACAAACTCTCATTTTAATATCACGACAATGAACAATGAAGCCAATCGTATCAGCGCCTCGTGAATTACGTTGAAATTGTTTCGTTATTTCGTGTCATGTTTAACAGCCAGTACGCCCAGTACGGTGTACTTAATACTTCAGATTTGATGTTTGGTTACTCGGGTTTTCAATTACAGGGATGCTTTAAAAGCTTGCATTTTTTGTTTCCTTTTTGCAGTTTTCGTGCGATCTTAAGTATACATCCAGTTGTGAACCAGACTGAGTAACAGGGTTCATAATTGTTAATTTCCCACAATAGCGAAGCAAACAAATAACCACAAAGTTTTACAATACCTAAAAACTGCAGTGACGCACTTACAAATAGTTGTGATAACCAGTAAGATTATTATAGTAAGTGGCAAAAGCGCCACATAACTAAAACTTAAGTAACATTTTTAGAAGCTACCACTCAAAAGTCTTTATCTCTAAAAAGATCGCGATTAGTTGTTTTCAGATGTGTTTCTCTTTGAGGATATCTAGTCATCCGCCGGCCGCCGCAAAGTCTTAGCTAGAATTTATGCTGAAAAGTAGATTGGCCAAGGTTTCGGTACATGTATGTACTTTTTTTATTTTTTTATTTATTTTTTTTTTATTTTTTTTTTTTTTTTTCTGTACCCCTGGCGCGGGACGTCCAGGGACTTTTATACAAGCTATTCCTATTTTATTTTTCTTTATTTCTATTTTTTATCCTACCCTAAAAGGGCCTATTCTACCACATTCATTCCGTTCTCTAGTACCATACTTTCTCGCTTTTATGCCTCTCGTACTTTTATCCATCTTTCTTTCATTCTTTCATTCCTATGCTTTTCTATTTCTAACATTAACACAACTCGGTGAGGGGGGTGGGGGGGATTGGGGGAGGTTGGGGATATTTGTTTTATTTATATACATTTGTTTATCTTACATGCTATTCTTATACGCTATTCTTATTTTGTACTAACATTTACTTTTATTTGTATTCTACTTACACATTATTTCCTTATTTACTATTCTTAGCTTAATGGCTTAATGCTATCAGTATAAATGATTAGATATATATGATAAACATTTTTTCTTACACTATTGTCTTATATTATTGGTCTCGTTTCTTCTGTTAAAAATTTTTACTATTTTCTTAAGGTATATTATGAACAATTATCTTTTCGATTTATCCATTACAAGTTTAGGCCAGTTTTTCGGTCTTAGTTCTATTTCTAACTTTTGTTCGACCTCGTATCTTTCCTTCTCGAACTGGGGGCACTCTGACACTAAGTGCGGCAGTGTCTCCAGCTGCCCAGGTTCACAGATGCATGTTGGGTCCTCCTTGCACTTGAACCTAGTCACATGTATGTACTAGGTAGTACCTACCTTTAGACACAAACTGAAACAGAGAGAGTTACTTTGTCAATTTATTACGTGTACACTGTGTACAGTCATTTGATTTATTAACTCAAATATAGAGAATAATTAACAAGGAACACGACAAAGCTCGCATTAATATTTTACTAAACAATAAGGTAATCTTCGTGAGTCATAACTATCGTAAAACAAATAGTGTAAGCTTTGTAAAAGTCACACTCTCAAGTCAGTCCTTATATCATAAAATAGGCAATATATTTTATGATGTTAGGACTGAATTGGATAATATCTCTCTTGACAGTTGTTATACCAATTTGTTAAACTAAGAAATTGACTATAATACTACTAATAAACATTTACCAATGTTAATTATCACGCGGTTGATATATGTATTTTGCTTAATTATAGCACTTTATTTTTTTCTTTCTCTTGTCGCTTTTACTTGGGGTCGACACAACATATTATCTTTTGAAAATATGCTGTGAAGTCATTAAGCTGATGTTTTTACAACCGGCCGCCAGCCTGACGTGAACCGTCCTCTGGGAACGGTACATTATTCGGTATAGTTTAAGTAAGTCACATCTACACAATGTCAACCTTCAATACATTTCCAACTAAATGTTTTATTCTAAACCACATTACATAATAAATCAATTAAGTTAATGATCAACGCAACTAGTAATGTTTCCCCTTGTTTATTTAATAAGAAACACACTTAAGAACGTATATGGATCAATGTTATGTAAGTATGTGAATGTTCACTATAAATATTTTACAATAATCATGACTTGATCGCTTGAGATTTTTCAGCAATAACTGATAATAATTTAGCTAAATACTAATACTACTGTATAAAACTTAGCCATTTTCTTTAAAAAGTATATTGACTCCCTTAATTTAAATAACAATTACCTTTACATCTATTTGTTATTCACTGGTTTAAACGTAGGTATTACAGATAATAATCTAGAATTCAATCGACAGCAATCTACGAACAGTCATTGAACGTTCTTCAGCTGGTTTTTCAGTTACAAAACTACGATACATAAACTGCTTTACTATAATTACAATATATTATAATCATATCATGAAGAGAAAACAATGACACAGTTACATCCATACCCAGTTAATATTTCTGTAGCAGCATTTTTTCCATCATACTATGTCGGGTCCTCATAAGTGTAATGACGACAACCTTTCACATGCCCAAAATATTATGCAAATTGATTAAATACACCGTATTTTTGTGATCTTTCTAGCATACACAAACTATCCTTTCTGTCCTTAATGCTAACCCCTTCGGTTTCAACTAGTTTTATTGACCCTTCACCGGTCACATAACCAAATTCTAAGCTTTCACTGTAACTGTTCGAACACAACTTACCTTCAAGAGATTTGTCTGTTCACAACTTCTGTATTTGAATCCTGATTTCAAAACTACACCGTGCTTCCACACATATACATAATATTACGCCTGTTACATCCAGGTGAACGAAGAGGTGTATTAAAACCCCCGCGTTAAGCCATTAACAAACAATGAGTCGAATGTATACACCGTGCTTCTCTTAAATTCATATTTATATGTGTAATTGTGTACATAGGATTTTCTTCAACTACCTTTGTCCTTAATTTGTTATAAAGAAAACAGTATAGATTTTACGACGAGTTATTTATAATGTAGTATTCTGACTTCCCCAAACTAAATAGGATAAAACGATCCAAGATGTATTATTACTTTGTCTTAACTGTAAAGCTCTTGATAGTGACATCCAATCCATGCAGATGATTGTCCGATAGGTTTCTTCAACTTTCCTGAAAACTTCTTCAGTTTATACCTTTTAAAATGATTTGGCGTATGTACTATAAATTAAGATAACTTTAAGAAAATATGTAACAGTCGTTTACTTAGTCTGCCCGATTTAGAACGTAAATGTATCATCTATATCTGCGAAACGGGTGAGTTTAAATTAAAGTTGAAGGGTACAAGCATGTCGGTCGCAATCCAGACATCTTTCTACCTCTAAGGCATCTAACACCTTGTTAATTGAACAGATACTGTACTAATCAATTCGCATAGAATTCGCATTTTTATGACCTATGTGTGTTCGGCAGTGTTAGTAGCAGCTACTTACATCATCAATGATTTATACCTAATAGAAATTTTGTTAAAAAAATTTGGCGATTAAAAAGAGTGGCCAGGAGTTTCGTTAGCCCTACATTCCGAACTGGCGCTAAATAAGTGTCAGCATTTGACTTAAATGAATAAATGATTGATTTTGATTTAGTAAAGGCAAGATTTTTTCTATATATTTGTGACATAAATGTACCTCGGCTTATGGACAAATAGACTTTTAAACGAGAATGAAAACCAAGTTTACATTTGGTCGTTTCAATACGAAAATGATTCGGTTGATATATTGGGCATATATTGGGTTACAGCAAGTAAGTGCCTTAGTATCAAACTCTAAGCCTATATTGTTTTCTAATAAATAAGTTAGAGGGGCTGCCAACCTTTTGTATTGCTGATACTTTCCCCACTGAGGCAATGAAATAACATTATTTTCGTCTGCTACAACATGCGCGTAAGTGTAAAAGATGCTTGTTCTTTTAGAAAAAATCAATTGATTGTATTTAGATGAATTTTGGAGTACCAGTTTGATCGTAGCATGAATCAAGAGTACTACGATCAAACTGATACACTGAGTGGTTACTACAAGTATTTACTTACGGGAGTTTTTCACAAGAAGCCGTAGTAATTATAGCCTATAGTCCATTGAAATGTTACAATTTGAGGGCCGAATATTGCATTTATTAGAGGACGCAATTTTATTTTTGGAACATGTAGGGGGGGTCAATAGAAGCTTAACTTGAAGTTTGTGGGGTTGCCACTCTTGTCCCCCGGCCGCCATCTTGGAAAAGGGGGTGGAACCACTTTATTCGCTATATCTCAGAAACTATGCGTCTTGCAATAAAACTGTAAAAGCATGATTTGTAGCAAATTATTTTTCCTACAAATATGTTTCATAACTTTTTGCCCTAAATTAACAATTAAAGAAGTTATAAGCAAAAATGTGTGATTTTTTTTACAAAAATTTTCTTTCCGTGACCGGTCTACTTCGTAGCGCTGTTACTGAGTTTCTAATTAATGAAGTTGAAAAAAATTATAGGGATAAATTTTCCTCGAAAAATACTCTACAAGATTGGTCTGAGGTAATTTTTTTGTATTTATACATATCAGCTAAGCCTTTTTTCCAAACTATGTTGGAGTCGGCTTCCAGTCTCACCAGATGCAGCTGAATACCAGCGTTTTACATGGAGCGACTGCCTATCTGACCTCCACAACCCAGTTACCTAGGATATAAAACGATACCCTTCGTTAAGACTGGTTGTCAGGGTTTCAAGCTTCTGACTACTGTTAACGACTGTCAAAGATCTTCGAAAATGACAGCCAGGACCCACAATTTAACATGCCTTCCGAAACATAGAGGAACTCGATATGTGTAAGATGGTCACCCATCCACAGAAGAACCTCGGCAAGCGTGGCTTAACCTCAGAGATCGATCCGCGCGGCTGTCGTTAAAAAAAGTTATAAACTAATAAAGAAAATTGTTATAAAAAAAATTGCACTTTTTTGCTTATAACTTCTTTAATTGTTAATTTAGGGCAAAAAGTTATGAAACATATTTGTAGGAAAAATAATTTGCTACAAATCATGCTTTAACAGTTTTATTGCAAGACGCATAGTTTCTGAGATATAGCGAATAAAGTGGTTCCACCCCCTTTTCCAAGATGGCGGCCGGGGGACAAGAGTGGCAACCCCACAAACTTCAAGTTAAGCTTCTATTGACCCCCCCTACATGTTCCAAAAATAAAATTGCGTCCTCTAACAAATGTAAAATTCATGTAACATTTCAATGGACTACTAGTGAATTACTCAGTTTAATATGTTTTATCGTAGACCGGTTGTACCTAAATAAAATTGAGTTAAATCGTAGTTTCAACTTAAACATTTTCTTTTCATGTCTTTGTCTAAGGTTTGATAATTTATACACAGAAAGCGACACCTTTTACAAACTTTTTATAAATTTCTTAGATTAAGTGAGATTTTGTTAATTACTAAGTATTTTGTAGTAGAATGTGCACATTTTAAGTGGTTGGAAAATTTTGATGATTGAACAAAAAACAGTGCAAACTGTTTAACACAAAGTGAGTGATATCGATCATCGTAACCTATAGTAAAGTCGCACACAATCTGACGATTTTAAACGCTTGAGAAATATTCTCATCAATCATCAACCACGCTGAACAACTACAATATTGCGGAAACCAATTTAGAATCAACCAAATCTGCACACTCTTAAATCGTTACATTAACTACAAGATACAAGCAACATACGGGCTTACATGTTACGACAAGTCACATCAAACGTCACGAGAATCAATCCCGCATCAACTAACAATACTTACGATATTGAAGGGCTCGGCTAAGCCCTTCAAGCCCAGTGGCTTTTACTTAACCCTCCACTCGTAACCCTTGTGCTCGTTTTGCTGACGGTACACGGGGGACAAAATGGCGCTGTATTTACCGCCCCTCGCTCCTCGCTCACCCTCTATGTAAACATTCCGAATAAAAATCCACCATTACTATTTGCATTCATATCAAAGGAAAACATACATGCTAAATATTGCGACAGAAAAATAAAACCCCCACAAACTAAACTCAACCTTATAAACACCCACACAAAGTTCAAATTCTCTTGCTTTCAGAGTGATATTCATAAAATTGGATGCAAAAAGTATTTGAATGGATGTATTGCGGTCCTTGTCTGTCGTGTGCGTGTTGTGTTGCTGTCTCGCTCTGGCGGTAAGTAAAAGGTGTTTGATTGAGACGGTAACTGGCAACTGCCACTGGTCCCATTATACCGCTCGGGGATAGTCAACACCACCACCACGTGATGAACCACGCACTTGTCGATAAATGTCATACCATATGACAAGTCGATAAAATAATATGTAGATTGTACGTACTGTCCTTAATTGTTTTTTTTTCGGATTTTAAGATTTTTTATGATATATGGTTTTCAAATCATCTATAATTATAGGTACCAATCTACTTAAGTTACTACTTAAAGTTACTTAAAAAACACTTTTAATTTGGAATTATGTTATCTGTAGAGAATAATCAACTACTTATTCTTCTATATGGGTACTCCACTGTGCTCTATTTAATTACTCATCTGATTTTTACAATAAAGACTCTTTTCTTTCTTTTATTTACGACAACTTAAGCCTTTAAACTTAAATTAGTTTTTGTTTTTCTGGTTATCGACTCATCAATCATAAGTAATGATAACATCTTCATGTAACGATATCGACATGTGATCCCATCACTATAGTTCGCGCGGCCGCTCATCCAACCATAACTAATAGTCGTGAATAAATCGCCTCTGCGGCACAAAGCCGCGTTCTTTCCCGCGCACCGCGCACCAATCACAGCGCAGCACCGCCGCTCCTCCACCAATCAGAGAGCACCAAACTTGACATTACGCGCGGCTCACTTCACCTACAGTGTTTGGGCCTTGGGCTTTAGGCCGCGGTTTCTTTTCCCGCCACCCCGATGACTCTCACTGTAATATAAACCTTAACAAAGAGTAATAGAGTTGTTTCTCGCGTGTGTATGTGAACATGTAAAAGAGTAAAGCACAAGGGTGGTGTAATTGTGAGTGCGATTGCAAATGGCGGCCGGATTAGGGAACACGCACGGTTAATCAAATCATCGGATTTTAAAGTGATTTTTATTAGATCTAGCAGCTTAGTTAGTAATAATTTTCAGAATGGAAAAGTCCCTTCTAAGTCGATTTGCATACAAGCAATTTTTACACAACACACACTTAAGAACACAAAGACAGATTCATATCCTAGGACTTTTTTAAACGTTTATTTGCACACCTCCCAGCAACTACAAAGTATTATCTGATGAAGAAGAAAAACACCTTGTCTTCAAACGGGAAACCGAACCCAGACCGCGCAGATAAAACGTCATTCACAACCGCAAAACGCAGACAATTACGATTGTCAACAATATTAATAAAATAAAATACAGCATCAAATAATAACCGCGTCTTCAGTCTTCACACTCTTTACTGGCCACCTGTCAATTATCTGGCTGTCACAATACAAGGGCCGACAGTGTGAACATCCAATAATACAATTATACCGGCCTCTCGGACAATAGCGCCCTCTCACGGCAGCTGCAGGTACTATTGTGGCATTGTGGCGGCACATCACTATTATCACATTGTTACATTATAATCTGCCGACTCATTCGACCGATGTCCGAATTTGACAACTATTTGTTTTGAAATTTGAACACAATACAACATTTTAAAACAATTTTATTACTACAGTTAATTTTACCTTAGTGTCTAAAAAATAAGGTTCAATTTACAAAATTATATCAATTTTTAGAAGGTAAAAGAATCTTGCAATGTTCAACGCCTTTTGCAAAGTTGTGTCAATTTTAAAGTGCGTGACAATATAGTATAGTGATGTGCTTTGTATGACAACAATAACTATATATCAGATGACATTCGATAGTTTAAGATTTGTGAATGAAGATGTTATTTCGAGTGAACATAATCTTGTTACAAATTGTAAAGAGACAAAAAATATAAGAATGTGTGTAAGTGGATTTGTGTTATGACATGTTCTTATCGATGGTTCTTTTACCAGTTGACCAGTTTTGATTTTATTTGACGTGATCTGGAGGTATTTCTTTTGTGGCACGTAACTATAGAACATGTGTGAACTGACTGTAGTGGACACACCTACTGGCTACCGGAGCTATAACTCTCCTGCTTGGAAGGATAAGTTTACTGGTAAGAAAAAAATCAAGTTTTATATGTGTATTTTCAGTGACAAACAAAAACAAAACCTAATTTAACTAACTGCTTTTAGCTCAAGCCATAGTCATAAAGACATAGACACAATCAGACCTCTACTTTCTTTAATTTTCTAAGTAAAACTTCGAATTCGTTATGACAATTTAAGTATTTATACAATATTAAAAAGAAAAAATTTAAAATCTAAAACAATAAGTAATAACTAATAACAATTCGTAATTTATTTGTTCAAACCGTTATTTGAACCTTCAACATTGTCTCCTGCCAATATCCTTCCCGCGATCAGTGACAGGTAACACGACACCGGAACATCGACGCGTTTTATTTTGATCCATCGATCCACATCAATACATCGAACACAATACATTGCAAAGACAACAGTCAATGAATGTCTTAATATACGGTTTTTTCACATCCTTGTTTTATGCGATATTTGAGAAAGTGCGTATTGATTTATTTATTACTATAGACAGGATATAAATAAACTATAATGTCAACACAATAAACATCCTACCTTTAACCCCGTTTCAATAAAAAAGGTGATGAAAGGGGTTTTGTAATTAATGCCGTAATCGAGTTAACGTATTAGGATAGTTCGTAGAGGGTGAGCGCGTAGCACTGTCTTCGTAGCACGTTCGTAGACTTGCTACGATTCAGTTATCCTTTACAACTGATGATATTTTCTTTGACCTCTTTTCCTTTAAATATGGGAAGCATAATGTTTTTAGAGTTTATACCACTACTTATTTTCTGTACTTACTTACATACCTACGAATATTTGTTAAATCGCTTCGGTTAAATATTGAATTTTTAAGTGCCTTTGAACATGTCATCTCACCTCACTACTGAGTGTTACATACGTAATTGTATAACTGGCATGCTGTACCACTACATTACGAATATTATCCTTACAATACATTCAACAACCGAAATTATTATTAGGTTTTAATTCAACACGGCTGTTCTCAACCCGCCCATTATTATGCACATGCATACAATACACTACATAAGCAAATGTCCCACACGTTATTATAATAATGAAATAATATAACAAAGCGTGACAGCTTCATATTAAAATGCTTATCACGCGCTCTATTGTGCCGCCATTATGTAAATAACAAAATATAATAATTTGTTTTCTCTATTGTGAACACACGTCGCGCCCCCCTCCCTCGCCCCGCGCACCCCCTCACCTCACCCCTCGGTATAACGACATGTCAAGATGGACGATAATGTCACTAACAAATATAGCTCGTTCCAATACCTTTTACCAATGTCAATGTTATACTCACATAATTATTTTCTTTATTTATTAGTCCTTAAGGTTCAATGTTCTGTGTTTAGTATATTAGTTGTAGGTAAAGTAATTTGGGACGGTTTATAAAAGGTGTTTAGTAAACAAGCGTGGCGACGGAGTGGCTGTTACGTTAGTTAATTGATGTGTGCTTCTTATCTACGATCTCTTGTTGATAATTATAATTATGACAACAAAATTATGTGTGATAGTATCTGTAACGGTTCAAAAGACCTATTATGGCTACCATAATTTGAATTTAACTTCATTGAATGAGCCCAAGGAAAAGTATTTCGTTACTAACTATACAATGACAGGTGTCAGCGTGTTATATTATATTTCACTAGCTGACCCGCGCAACTTTGCTTGCGTCACATAAGAGAGAATGTGTCATAGTTTTCCCCGTTTTTGTAACATTTCTCGTAGCTATCCCGCTCCTATTGGTTGTAGCGTGATGTTATATAGCCTATAGCCTTCCTCAATAAATAAGCTATCTAACACTGAAACAATTATTCAAATCGGATCAGTAGTTCCTGAGATTAGCACGTTCAAACAAACAAACAAACAAACTCTTCAGCTTTATAATATTAGTATAGATAAAAACGCTGTAAATTCAACACTATCATCAGCCCATAAGTCACAGTAAATACCAACAGTGGCTGTATCGTCGACATTTATAACATAGGATTCGAATCAAACGAGTCATTTAGGCCAGTTTGCTAAAACCACAAATAGCAACGAAATAAAAACATGAAACTTTGTCCCAAATCCTCGCTAAAAAGCAATAAACAAACGCACACGTCGCCATATATTTTTACTGCGTGTTGTCGGAGGGGTCGCAGGGGTCGCAGGGTCGGGCCCGCGGCTGCTCGTAATCAAATCCAAGTCGTCGGCAGATTGGCAATCACTCGCTGATTGCGACATCACCCGCACGACTCTAGCCAAGTACCTACGCGTCATGCGCCACGCAACACGCGCCACGCAACGTCTCATCTTAACTCACGCACTGATACACAACACATACGTGTATGTACAGTTATCGGCATAAAAATGTGAGCTTGAAGGTATAATCCTTCAGTTTCTTACTTACTTGGCAAGTCAAATAATGCAAACGGATAGTCCAATGGCTACCTGTGCGGGAGAGGGATTAAAAAATAAAATATGGTAGATACAGATCAAAACGAGAAAAGTTTGTATAAATTACTATTTATACTAAGAGATACATAGGTCAGACACATAGTAACTGACTCCTATTTAATAATTATAGTGTTGTAGTAATATGTTGTGGACGTTGTGGTATATTGCTGTTTTAGAGCTGATAACAAGAGAATATAATACTTCATACATACATCTAACACAATTCAGTGAAAACAACAAAATTTTTGATGTATTTTATAAATTCATAATTATATTTCTTTATTCTCACAGCTAAATTATAGCATCAGATATATATTTCGATACTATTGTCCGTAAAATATGATATATTTTGTAAATATCGCAGAATTGATACATGCGTGCTCGTAACTGTACCTACTTTGATATGTACCAATGTAGGCATATTTGCTCCCCATAAATGTCAATTGAAGACCACGTAAGTGGTTTTTCATTACGTCTCGTGAAATTGCGAAATCATTGCATTATTCAACGAATCGAATATGAATTTAAAGGTTCTTGAGATTTTGATTACAATTATAAACAAATTTGAAAATATACGCGTGACGGGTTTTAAAAATAGGACCCAGGTTGATTATATATGTAATGATTTTTCCATTAATTTTCGCTAAATTTCGCGTAAGTATGAACCTATACAGTATAAAACGCTCGTTTTCCACGTAGCGTACGTAAATAATAATAAACGACAATGAACTATAACGTGATATTTTATTTTGTTTGCCTTAGTTACCTACTCGTAACATAAGCAACAGGCATGGATTAATTAACGTTGTCAACCTGAAATTTGAACACATAAAACCGTTAAAAATATATTTATAAAATTATTTTTGACACAAATATGATACAATCTGGCGAGGGTTGTCACACCCCGCAGATTGCCAATCACCTCTCTGATTGTATTACCTTGTCGTGCCCCACCGTGCCGTGTCGTGCCCCTCCATGCCCCGCGTCGTGCCCCTCCATGCCCCGCGTCGTGCCCCTCCATGGCCCGCATCGGTCACGGTACACAATTTATTTGATCAACGTTAACGTGTCAATCGGCACGTTATTACATTATACTCGTACGAGCAGCCCGCAAGGGGACAGCTTTTTTCCTTATTTTTGTATATCATGTGTATACGGTTTATTGATTTTGCTAGCCTACTTTCCATGCTTCGTATTGAAAAGATAATCGATACTATGTACATTACTTAAATTGACGCTGCGTGGCTATTAATTTTATTTATGTAAGTAAAGTTCAAGTGCAGAAAAAAATGCACAAAGCACTCATTAATCTTTGAATTAGACGAATTAAAATATGCATATATATTTGATCAAGACTAAGAGAGATAGAAAAAACTATGTATTAAATAATTTAAATAAATTTCTCAGTAACGACGCAAAATTTGGTTTCAGTGACGCTGTTTTACCAAAATTATTGATATCTCTTATTCTCAATCAAACGTTATCAAAAATAGCTGAGCACAAAAATAGTTTTACATAAGGGTACATACACATAATAAGAGTCAGCAAAACGCGTCACCGCGCGATATGCGCTCACGCGTGTACTGACGTGATTACAGGCGTGTGAAGCGTAACACGCGTATATTATCAGCCTCACACGCACTTTCTATATTGAATGATACGCCTCAGCGAATTACGCGGAAATCCCGCGCCTCAAATTGATATTGGATGAATTACGAGGAGAAATAGCTATGTGGGATCCTGCCGACGCTATTGACAATTTGCTGCGCAATAAGAAATGGAAATTAAGTTTCTGTGAATTCAATTATTGTTTGATGAAAATATTTCTTATACTTTAATCTATTGAGGGATGAGAATTTTATAAAATCGGTCATCTTTTAAATTTGTTTGTTGATTAAAAGTAATGTAAACGTCGTTGTTAAGAAATACATGAGTAAATATAAATTCTGTTTGGTTCACCAGCTATTGTTCCATGGCATGCAACCTGAACTGTCGTTAAGCTCAGGCAACACTTCTAACTCTAGATAGATCATGACAACTAACGACACGAAGATCGGAAGCAGCGAAAAAATATAAAAGTGGCAGACGGAGAATAAAAGAACGTCAATTTAAAATCGCCAGTTTTTCACTTAAAACTTGTTATAAAACTAAATCGTTTAAGCTCAATAAACGCATCGGAAGAAGCTGTCATAAGGTGCGATAAAGAAGAGTCCTCCACGGGAGCCGCCACGAGTGCCTCCTCGCCGTGCACGCGGCGCTGTGCGGGGGGGAGGGGAGGGGGGGGGGTGCACGGTTACGTGGAGGACCCTCACACCAAGAGCACTCTTTAGAAAATCGCAAATCGTCGGCGCCGCCTCGCATCGCGTATTGGTTTTGAATATCGCGACAATATTTCATAATGTGTTTAGATTGTGCACTGGCAGTGTGCACGCGCATACGCTTATGTCGTTCGTTTATACAACATGCAGATGGATAAAATATACCTATATTATTGATGGATTTCCGATTGACATTTCAAATTGCAATATTTGTACAAACAGGAATTCAATTTACACGTATTATTTAGGAATAGCAGTATATAAAATGCAGTTGCAATTCTATTCCCTTCTCAAACTGCTATGTCAATAACTGTACCCGTAGCACTTTGAAATGCGGGTGATACTTCAATCTATAAAGTCAAGCAAGACAATAACATTTGGCAAACAATGGCGTAACTTGTAACTGAAAAGTTATATAGGTGTAATACATCAAGGGGTCTAACAAAATATACAGAAGTTTCAATGATTCTGTTAACCGTTTCATGTGAATAACGATGCAAGGCTTTTTGCCAATTTGATTTGGTCTAATAGAGTGCCATCTATAGAACTCAATCAAACGCAAATTTCGAAGCTTTAGTTATTTCGAAACAGTCTAAAAGGCCTATTAACTTTTAATACAGTAAAAAAATACTCCCTAAAATATCCCCACTTGCATTTCTTCACAGTTTGTTCGTAGCTCGATAGTCCGCGTCGAGCCAGGCCATTACGTTGGACTGTCAACTCTTTATCCGTCGATAGTACTACACGAGCCGAGGGGATGGAGGGGGCGGTGAGGGGGTGCGAGGGGGAGGCATCTTCAACCGCACCACGAATCATTGGCTTTTATTTGTCAACAGCACGAGAGTGGAGACAGTAATTGATGGAGGCTTGTACGATAGAGGCAATGTGTGGTCGTTTGTTTTACAATTAATATATTAATACAAGTTTTTTTACTAATTTTTATATTTTCACGTTAACACTCTTCCATTCATAATAATACGCCTGTTATGCCTAAAAGTGTAGGCGGAGATGTATCCCTGTTAACGACATGTTATTTAATTTGGTTTTTAAATGTGATACTTTAACGACGTAAATTACGGGAAAGTCACTTTAAAGTATATTTTATTTTACCACCAAGTGATTTTCTCATTAATATTCTATTATTAAATAAACATTTATTTCACGAACGAAAAACCAATACTGAATCAGACCACATTTTTATGGCGCACCCAACGATAATGCGAATCATTGCAGACTATCTATTTCATTTGTATTCTTAAATAAAATAAATAATGTTATATCAAATGTAGCGGATAGCGCGTAAATCGTTTCAATACAAAACATTCAAAATTTACCAATATAGGCTACATAACATTTACATATTGTACATATCGTAACAATCAGAAACAGAAGTACCACAATAATATATCACACACCTGAACTAACATACTACAACAATTGAAACGATTCATTTACTTTACTAATTGAGTTACAATCTCATTAACACTTGTGTGACGTCACCAGCTCTGTCACAATGTATGGACGTTTGTTTGTGTGTTTGTACAAACTGGTACAACAATGTTATTGTCGAGCGAGTGATTTGGTTAAATCGACACTAATTGTTGTTATTATTTGATAATGCTGTTATTATGAGCCGAACTAGTAATGCTTAATTATTTATTGTGTTTTATATTGTTACGTAGTTTTATCATGTGATCATGAGCATAAACAAGCAAATATGGAAATTTCAATGTTTGCATTTAGGCATTGCGCACAATTTTCGTATTTCATATTCAGGTGTAACAATTTTCAATCAGTTCATATTAATCTGTAGAGAAATCTAAGTTTTTTAGCGTACAATATAGACGGTTTTATAATATTACAGTAGCTAGTAGCTACTGTAATATTATATACTTATTAATACACAGTCAAAACGTTTTTAAATCTTTGCAATTCATTTAGTTCTTGCCGCTGCAATTCTATCAATAAATCTTAAAAAACTTAATCACTATTACTTCGTTGATAATGTGTGTTTAACAGTAACATCTGCCAATATTCATATATTAGCTTATAATAAAATTGTGCACATACATACATAATTTAGTTATGATTTGGTTGAATTAAATTCAGTTTTTCTACTAAATCTGCTAACCGTCGCGCGTCGTTCAATATCGTATCGATACCCCAACATCTCTTATTTCTAACATTTATCAGTACATCTGTAAACACGCACATAGCAGCTGTTACTGTCACAGACACGTCACACGTCACGTCACGGTGACATTATGACGTGTCGTTGTTGAACACGACACGGTGTTGTAACCGGACACGATTGTTTGTGGACTGGCGGTGTGAAGTACTGGTGCAGGACTGTGGGGCGGATCGTGGGCGGAGTGCGGCCTGTGTGCAGTTTATTGTATTTATAACAAATGAAATAATAATATTCCTTTTATTATGTGGGGGATTAGTTTGGCTGCTGTAGAGGGTGTAGTTGTAATGACATGCAATTTACAAGTAATGTTTTACTGGCGGTGTATTTATGTAATAATTTAATTGTAACACCCTTTACAATTGTACATAAAAGATTTAGATCACCCTAGTTGTAATTACCAGGCTATTTACGCATGATCAATGTATGCTTGCAGATAAATGTCCGTACAAATATATGTACATCAATTAAAATATTATTTAAAAAATAGGTGTGTAAATCAGGAAATTACAACACGAATGAAAAGCAAATAGAATTGATTTCAAATACTTTAACACATACATACACTGATCTGATTCTGGAAAATAGAACTAACTACTAACTTACTGGAAATATACGAAGCTTAACAGCTGTCTGAAAGATTCCAGTAAAAGTACCGCTCAAACAATGTCAATGCTTCCTTCGTGAACATTGTCTCATACAATTATATTTATAAAAATATCCCAAGTATTTGTTGTAAAGTATGATCAAGTACCTCGCTACCGGCGCCGTCGCCTGGTCGTCGCCGCGTCGTCGTCGTGTCGTGAGGTCGCGGAGGCGTACAGCCACAAAGAAGTATTGTTATCGCATTCAGAGGACCCTCTGATGTTTTCTCATTTCGCATTTCCATATTATTTTGTTTAGAGGTCGCGTTTCAAAGGCCCTCCGGCGATAACGACATCAAACGACGACGCTCTGACTCGCAAATGAGAACTTTTCTTTGAAAATTGGACGCCATATTACTTCGTTGTATAATTTCAGCGGTTCTTATTTACAAAGCCTTCTTTCACGAATACATAATTATTTTTGAGTGAGATTGATATTGTGTTATTGTGAGGTTCTAATGAAGCTGGCTTTTCCTTCTTTTTCATTCGAGAGTTTTCTTTATAATACAAGAGTTCATTAGTGGCGGTGTGAGTTTCAATGTGCGTTGATGTCTTTTGTTCTACGATGAAACAAAGGGAATTAATTTTGCTAATATCCTGCTCAGTTTTAATACATACACATTTTACTTATGCGTTATATACTTTTCGTAACTATAATATTATGATATAGTTCCACTTGTTACCTTGCTGTATATTTTAAGGCGCTTAATATGTAATATTTTTTCTTCACTGTCGACCGAACCCAACCATAAGTAGTTTATTGTAAATATATGGTCAGTGGAGCGAGGGGGGTGAGGTCAGGGGTAGTGCGGGGTGTTCCCAATAACTAACACGAATATGTGATAAGTTGAGTGGAAGTTATGAACGAGCCGATAGGGAATCAACCCTCAATGTGATTTATCATAAAGTTAATGTTATTTATTCTGACCTCGTTTCTAATATTATGTATCGGATTTGAAATACGTGTGATTGAACTGAAATTCAAGTTTATGTTATAACTGGAAAAAGGTAATTTAATTTTTTTTATTAATCTTTCAGTACATTTTGTTGTTTAAAGTAGAACATGACATGTTCAGATGTGCATCCTGTCGAAATGTCAGTTGCAATAATTCGACAAGAAAGTTCAGGTTTTTTGAGGTACTGGACGAGAAATAGATTACCGTGTTATGGTCACTGGCGCCAGCTATTGTCATCCACCTTACAAAGAAACACCATCTCCACCAACTCCATGCCTAATAACAATTAGAAAATATTTTAAAATACCTACTCTTCAGAACATAAACGTTCCTATATATGTACGCAATTCATTTCGCAAAGTAGACGAGGGTGTACTCCCACTGCAGTGCTCCTCCGGTTACTGCTCGTCGTCATCAAATCAACACATTGTGAACAATAATAACAATAACAACAATGGCGGCGGGCGTGCATTGTGTGCACTCATCGCGGAACAAACAACACATTACGAATATTACTCAGCTTACACACGTCTCATTACGACGCCATCGTTCACTATAAAACTATTCTCACTAATGTCATTGTTGATGACGTGTACTGACGGTGTGCGGGGGAGGGGGAGGGAGGGGGCGCTCGTCATTACCGGGAGGACATCGTTACCGGGCGGAACTGCGTCGTTAGCTATAAACAAAGCTGTTATATACCCGGCCATTTTTCTCGTAGCCGCTAGGCCAAGAGCCTGGGAGAGCTTTTCACTTGTGTACTAGCAAGACTCACAATTTACATACAGGGTTTCTACCAGGCATAAGGAGCAGGACTTAATTCCTCACAATTGTAATAGTTATATGATTTCCTAATGAGTCTGTTAACCTTAAACATATGTACCATCAACTGAAGTATTTAAATTCTGCATGTACTGCTATGATGTCTCTTTTTACTTAAGCTTTCATGTCTGGACTGCTGCATTCGGCATGGTTTTTGACATCGAGGCAGTCAAAGACCTGAGATTAAAAAACGTCTATCCTATCAAAAATCATCTACCTCAATTGCTTATAATAGATCGCAAACACGTAGCAAAACCTACCTGGTAGAAAGCTAAATCATGATACAGAATTTTCCTCGATGATTTCCACCAGGTCATGTACACCTGTCTCCTGGCCTATGATCACTATGTACAGTCGTCAGTGAGTCGTCACGGGTTGAGGCGAGGCGCGCGGGCGCCGCGGGAGGGGGGGCGTCATCTCCTTCGTTAGCAAATGCATCTGGTAATGAGCGTTTTGTGCGGCAAATGTAAAAATATATAAAATGCACTATCAAGTAATGCGGACGCCTCCCCGCTGAGAGCCGAGTGGAGTAAGGATGGGACCAGCTCGATTACATTGAGTATTTAAATATATGGATAGTGGTAGATGATGACTTGTGTTTACAGTTTGTTGTTAGTATATAATGAAACTTCAGCTTTTGTTTTAATAACAACGTCTATTTCGATTCCAATTCCATGGGCTATTGAATCCATGCATTTCTGTCTAACCCAAAGCAGTGGACATTATGTATAAGATTAACTGAAAATGAGTCTTAAGATGGATAGGTTTTAAGAATCAAAATCAAATCATCTATTCATTTACATTGACATTCATGATAATCAATGATACAGAGAGTGAATTTACCACCAGTTCGGTAGATAGGAAAAGCTGATAAGAAACTTCTGGCCACTCTTTTTAATCGCCATTTAAAGTCTTTCACCATCTTTATGGTACTTACAACGTTGATTTTTATCAGCCGCGGGTTTGTCGTGGAGAAACAACATAACTAGTATTGTGTTATCAAGCCTTTAATTCTTTGCGAAGTCTCTCAGTACTAAAATCTATCGACCCCTCCCCACTGCACTCAAGTCGTCAGCAGCTCGTCATCACAATAATGAGCGTCTCACACACACAAACACAAACACACAGACACACACACACACACACATACAGGGTGTATGTGCTCATTGCTAGTGTTATGTGGTGATTACGACGAGAATGAGTCGCTGACGTGACGTGAGTATGTAGTCATCGAGTTAGCGCCCATGTGATACGACAAATGTGTCGGAACTACACTCCACACTCCACACTACACACTTAGTGTAGGAAACGCGACGGAAAATAAATTATCAACTGCAACACGACCCTCGCCGGGTATATAAGTGTATGGTTCAGTATTTCCTGTGAAAATTGTGGAAAAAAATGAATGATGTTTTTCCTCTTGGAAGCTTACAATTTGTTTTATGTCCAACCTTATTTGAATCGTTTGAATTTGTAATGCAACTGATAAATTTTTGGTTGCATATCTGATCCGATAACGCTAATACCAAGACCGTGTATAATGTATGAATAACGTTATTGCTAGTATAAAAACATACAACGCTTCTATACAATCTCTAAAGACAATATCTGCTGAAATTGTAGTAATAACCTCATACTTCTATCATCATTCGTCGTAAAATCGATATAATCTATATATGCAAATCTGTAGGACGCTTGTTAAAGAGTAATAAAATCAGTTTATATATCCGGACATGTGACCGTTTCTTGAAAATAGGAATATCGGCTTAGTTTGAAAATTACCATAACAATTGTACAAGTTCCATCAATTTACTTTATAGCTATTAACCCAAACTGTTTCCCATAACAACAACTCTTAGCATTAAACGACACATTACAAAGCAGCCATTTCATTTTCAAATAACCCCACACGAGATACGAGCTGAAACCCCATCGACTCAATAAATGTAATCAAAGCACATTGTAGGGCCGTTTGTCACCGACTACACCGACTCTACCTACTCTACGTTCTCTATCGACTTCACTGGCTATGGAGGGGGGAGGGTAGAGACGTTAGTGTTGTGATTGCGAGTGCCTGTAAGTACACGCACTTGTCTATTGCTAACTCCTGGTGTATACTAAAAATATAAAAGTTGGCTCCTTTAAAGGTAAAAGGTTTCTACCTACACAGGTTATTTTTCCTTACGAAAACATTGCGCTATAATTTTAAAATATTTATCTTTACAGAAGTGATAGTATAAGTTGATACCTCCCACGCAAGTGGTCGCAAGTTCGAACCTGAGGCAACACACTTGTGTGTATTAGAAATAATTACCACATGCTTTAATGGTGAAGGAAAACATCGTGAGGAAACGTGATCATCAATCAAGTTTTATCATATCAAGTCATCATATCAAGTTTTAAATATTGTTTAAAGCATATCTAGGGTCTTAGTGGCAAATTATAATTTAGTGAAATTTTTAGTTATTTTAACATATTTGTTAACTCAACATGTTTTTACTATCAGGCTGATGCTTGGTAACGTTCTCATTTAAGTTCAAACAAACAATTAAATGGATAAACATATAAATCATAAAATACCGGCCATTTTTTTCAGTGAAACATCATGTTTGGATACATAATCTATGTACCACAAGTAGATAGTAAAGGGTCGTTGAAGTAATTACGTTAAAAGCATCGTTGTATTACCTCTCGCGGACAGATCAATGGCGCCGCGATGTATTGTCGATACTACCTGCAACCCCTCACCCCCCTAGTCCCACACCCCCTCCTCCCTGGTCCACTGTTAGAGATAGATATGTCTTATTTAAAAGGTCATTTCACTGATGAGAGTTACTGGAAAAGTTGTAGTGATATGGGTGCTTAACATCTTATAATTTACTTCTGAATTTTGGTTTCTTTGAGCAGAGGTTTCTAAGCTAAGATTACAAGTTATTTCATTTTCTTTAGGCGACACTGTCGTGTGTTGTTGGTTTCATATTTCAAGATTAAAGACAAAGCAATCTACGATACACGACAGGAAGTAGAATTCAAATAATTTCTGGTTGCTAATTGTAATTTAAAATTAAAGATTAAAGTAAGTTCAAAAATCACGACACCTATTCCAGGATTCATCAATTTTGTATAAGCTCCGTTTTTTATTTTTACATTATATAGGTTGTTACTCAATTTATAATACCAATCGCTCGATACCAAAAAAATACTAATCAATGCTTCCATAATTTGGCTCTTACAACAGCACATCATTCGAAACTAAATTTTGGTCTACATAAGCCAAAATCTAAAATTTGGTTTAACTAAATAAAACAACATTTTATCCAAAGTTAATCTGCCAATATTTCTAAACCCTCGTACTAAAACATTAGTTGTTGGCAGTGAGAGCGGGCGCCGCCTGCCGATTTATTTGTCGCCGGCAAATTGGCATTAGTCCCGTGATTGAGGACCCTCCGACCTCACCGTCTACAACTACTCACTTATATCTTACTACCAATATGTTTATATACCGTTTTTATTAAGTAATAGTCGTAGTTCGACTCATTTCACTTGTGTGCAAATAGAAATTAGTAGCTACGAAATCTCGTAGAGGTTGCTACGGAGATTTCGTAGCATGCGTAGCAGCTGAGAAGAAAATTGTGTTACGATAATATCATATAATATATAGAATTAAAAATCGCATACGTGCACCTTGTCTTTAATCATTATCAAGTTATATGTAAGCGTCGCCGCGTCAGTCGCTACAAAGAATAGTTACGATTATAAAATGTTATCTTCAGTTCAACAAGTAAAATAATTCGAAGTATGAGTTTGAAGAAGCCGCAAATTTGTCGTAGATTGATCAAATTTACTTTATTTTGAGTGTCTTATATTCCACAATTAGTAACCGTTTATGAAAAGCTCACAGTAGTGTTTCTATTTGAATACAAACCTAAAATCACAACAGAATAAGCCAAATCACTCACCCCTTCAATCTAAACCTTCAATCAAACATTCTAAAAAATTGTAAATATATTCAAATAGTATAAAAATGTACAATAGTATATAATAAGCGGGTTTAGGGGGTGTTGGGGGTGTCGGGGGGTGCTGGGGGTGACAATGTAGCGCGCTCGTAACGAGCCCAAGTCGCCGCTGAATTATTCATGGACGCCTTCCAATTTGTTTACTTTTACATGTTACTTCACGTTACCTACATAGTGTTATGTATTTGATATATTAACATAACTATGTGGGGAATATTTTGGAACCTTCATTCGGACATTAAGGTATCTAGTAGACTGTGTATGTGAAAGAGTTGACGGGCTATTAACGGTCGCTAAATATATAGTTCTTCAAGCAATTAAAATAGTATGGTAACCATTTAACCTGCTACGTTTGTTTTAAATACCATTATCTATCTATCTCTATCTATCAATTGAGAGGAATATTTCTAGTTAGATATATTAGTCAGTGACTGTAAATTATCACAGTGATTCATATAACGACAATACTAAAGTAAGTTTTAATTATTTTCCAATGATAACGTCTCTCATTTACCTAAATAAAACTTGAATCCTGTGGAATTGATTGTTATTAAAATAACTAGTAGCAACATTATTTTCATCACCAAGCAAGCAGAGACCGTTATATAATACGAGGAATTTAGTTATATAGAGTTAAAAAGTCAAGTAGAACTTGTGGTGGCACGGTTATGCTAGACATATTGGCGCCCCACTTTAATTTTGTAAGTAGCTATTGTCTGATTGACGTCTAATAAATAATTCATGAAATATTAAGGCTCATTTTAAACATTGTAGTAGACAGCCATCGTAAAAGTAGAAAGAATGGGTGGTTAGTGGAAAAGTAGGCATGGTTTAACGATCGACTTCGTACAAAAATACAAACACACACAAATAAAATCACGCCTTGTTACACAATAACATAGCTGAGGGATAGCAGAGACCAAAGAATGTCACGTACTGCGACAAGTCCTCCTAAGTCTTGCCTCCTCCGACTTCTACAAACTTGTCTTGCTTCTTTCACATTCTATCTGGTCGTCAGGACCACCGGTCACCACTACTACGTACCTGATCCACTTGCAAGACATCACCGATACGATCCGTGTATATCTTCCTAGGGCATCCCCTCTCGGCGTAACCATTATAAATATTGATTCAATGAACAATTTTCAAGTAATTATCTAACAGATGACATAAGTAGCGCACAGTTTAGCGCCGTTTAACTGCAGTTATCGGTAGTTAGCGCGAGTTACTGACGGTTAGTGGCAGTTAGCGACAGTTAGATAACGCACAATGATAGGTGCGGCGGCGCAAGATGGCGGCGCGAATTATCGCATTATCACCGAACAAGGACACCCTAATACTGCGCACACAACCAGGGCTGACACCCTCTCACGATATAAAGATATATTAAATTATTTACTTTATTAACTGGTAATGATATCGTTAAATTAGTCTTAAATCGTTTTCCAATAATAGATACCTGTAGCTAGTAACGATGTTTGATCGAGCAATAGCGAATAAGAACGTCTGATAACAGATTTTATTTCCGTTTTTATTCATTCAAAGCAGAACGCAGAAACTTTCATCAATTTAAAACAACCCAGTACCATGCTATCTTTGTCATTTTGACTTGTATTGTAGGAACGAAAATAATTTAGATAGTTAGTTAAAGTTCAATAATGCTTGTAAATTGTTTTGATAGTAACTAATACCTACGAATTGAATATACCAAAGTATAACGTTGGTGAAATAAATATGGGTCTTCTCTCACAGCCCTAACGATGGCATATAAATGAAATAGAATTATATTTCTACCTCACAATTCTTATTTCTACCGCAGATTTTATCGAAAATAAAGCAAAACTGACAATAATTCTATAAGAGTCATCCCTAACGCAAAAGTTAACAAGATCGGAAGCAATTTTCACTACTGACAGCCCTAACTGTTGAGAACAAAACAAAGTTAATGAAACAGTCGGGATGGTTCTTATTGCGTTGTGTTAAGGTGTATTTTTGTTTGTTTTGTGTGTGTCAGTGTGTTAGATGAAAGCCAAGATTATTGCATTTGTGGAGATTACAGTGGATTATGTGAAGAGACGGGCCGCGATTCATCTAATTACATGTGCGAACCAGCGCCGCACCCCTCCCGCACCCACACCGCGCCCGCACCGCACCCGCACCGCACCCGCCGCGCTGACGCAAACGATTATCTAATTCTTTACTTATACTATAGGAAAAAGCTTAAGAGAATTCTTCTTTGGCTTGATCTTGTTACGTAATATTATCATATATCCAGTTTTTGCTGTTGTTCGTCTGTGATTACTCATTTCAGATTGATATTGAAAAAGGCTTAGTGCAACTTGAATTTAATAAAATGAATGAAAATGAAATAAAGTGATCACGAGTTTTGAATTAATGACTTATTACTTTGTAGAGTATCAGTGATATAGTAAATGAGTATTGAGGACCAATAGTTGTTTAATATCATAGAGAAAAGTACTTGTCTTACATTATGAACGTTACTGCAGTTAAGTTTATTCACAAAACCTTACCTGTCCTCAAACAACACATATCTGTAAAACAAAAAGCGTTATGTATTAATATTAAAATATGCCTTTTTATATTAATACATAACGCTTTTTGTTTTAAATACCTAAAGTATTAAAACATTACGGACCTGTGTACTGTGTTGTGTACACTTATACAGTGTGTATGATGACTCCTCCCCGACGACGCGGCGGAGTGCGAACTTGTGCGAGTGTACCGACAGCATAGACTGAACGAGATTTATATCAAATATCTGAGAATATTTTTAGTAAGGAAGGAGAAAAGGCAGTTCAAAATAGTTTGAGCTTAAGTCAACGTAACCGTAAATAGTGAATTATATGAGAACTGAATATAAAACAGTTATTTAAAAGCAGTTTATGTGTTCAAAAACACCTTTTATCTCTCCTATAACTGTTTGGAATATAATCATTACTTTTGAGAAAAGTAGTGCTTTGAGGCGAAGTGATTTTAAAGTAACACAAAACAAGAGCGTTTTATAATTTATCCTTTTTCTTATACAAACACCGAGCACGATTATGACTTGAAGGCTACTCCAATCCAAACATTACTGTTGCATTTTGCCTATTACCTCTACCGTACATAACAACACAATTACATAACAAAAACAAATAATGTTCACCACACCATTAAACAAAATATGACGTATTAACGCTATATAATAATATGTGGTCTCTTTTGTCCTTACATGATCATCATAAGTATGTAGTGCGTACAGTCGTACAATCGTACACGGGCGGCTCGCCCACTCGCCATTCATTCATTCACTCATTCACAACACGTTCAGTGTTCACTCCCCCGCAGTACGCCAGTCATCACGCAGCACAAAACAATCATGTGTGATCCGTATGTGTTTGTGTTATGTACTATACTTAATGTATGAGAACTTAGAAGCACTATATCATTTTAGATACACGAGATAAAGGGGACCTCGAGTCAAAATGACAGCGAAGAAATATTTGATATTTAAATATTTTTATATATAACTTCAGTTAGAAATGAGAATGTT
The DNA here is from genome assembly GCF_050436995.1 of Anticarsia gemmatalis. Taxonomy (NCBI): domain Eukaryota; kingdom Metazoa; phylum Arthropoda; class Insecta; order Lepidoptera; family Erebidae; genus Anticarsia; species Anticarsia gemmatalis. The sequence continues at coordinate 13,199,475 of NC_134756.1, forward strand.
TACATGGAAAATTTTATAAAAAATAACGAAGTACTATGTTTAAGGCTTAAGGCGATGACGGCTTAATTACAAAAATGTTTAATACATATTTGTCATAATTTTATATTGAGAACACAAAAAGTTGATTTTCGGTAACTTTTTTTGTAGTGAGACCCCAATAATACAGGGTGTTAGGCACACGGTTGTCACATCTTGTCTGAACTACTGCCTGCTTAAATAGAGTTATTAAAACTTTCCTAAAACATCTTCAGTAACCATTTTTCCCATTCAAATGATGAGACATATGCATAACAAAACTTTAAGCGAATATGTTAAAATTGTTAATCTAGTCCAACCGGTCTAGGAAAAAAATCATGTTATCTCTTAAATGGTATGTCCTCATTTAGGTTGAATAGTAGCACCGTGAATAGTAGCATAGCAGTATATTGTCAGGACAATTGTCCATGAATCTCCGTCATTCATCATCATCTTAAAAATCGTCTTAAATATCATAGGTATAAAATATACCTATTTACTCACGTTCTTATTAATCTAGGAAAAGTTAGAATGCAGGAAAATCTGGGAAATATAGGTATGCTGCTGATTGCTTTTATTTTAATCTGCCTTAACTGTGCGGTTGTTCGCAAAAGATAATAATTCGATAAACATTATAAAAATATGCAGAATTAGATTTTTGATATCAGGAGCCATGTTATGTCAAATACTTCAGTTTTTGTAGTCATCCACACAATATAGCTCCTGATTCTGTTAGCTAGCACGTATCTGAGTAAATATTACATCAAACCTACTATGTAAATATTATCTATGATGTTTCGTTGAAATAAACTGTACACTATCATTTGTACTTTCATCATTGTTCGGTTTTTAAATACCTTTTATATACGTTTCTGGCGGCGAAAACTCTAAACATTAAATAAGTTAACTTGATAAGTAGTAACAATCAAAATAATATGTGCATTTAATAATATATTGTGTCTACTAACATTACAAGAAATATTATTTGAATTGAATTTTGTTGCTCTCTAGTAGTAAGTACAGGAAAGAAACATTCCAACAAAAAAAACTGTTTTCGAGGACTTATTGCTTCGTGATATTACTACTTATAATTAACTACATATTTATATTACTGTTTCCAATAATGTAGAAACTAAGCGATATAGATTTATCAGGCGGTACGTAAAAAAATACGAAGATTTTCTATTTTTTATACTTACTTCGTAATCTACAGAACAATATTTATTTCATAAGAATGAATGGCTGTTGTATTTCATTCAATAGTTGTTGCCTTATCTCCTTTTTTTTATATCTGTATAGCTGTTGTTAAAACTGTCTTTGGTATTAGAAAGCACGTACATATTGACATCCGTCGGCCAACCACGAGCTTATACTTGTTATCAACAGATAGATACACACAAACTTACCACATTCTAGACTCTACTCAAACATATTGATACAAATATTAGAGGCATTAAATGTTAATAATGTCTTATAACAACTTAAAATTGTCAGGAAGGTTGATGCAGTGGCTTGTGGCTTTCAACAACCAATGAGCAGTAGCAGAAGCATAAGCCTTAGTTTGTCACTCAGCATGATCAAGGTTTCCAAACCCAAGGCAACGCACCTATTACTTAACTAAATTTTAAAATAAATAAATACTAAAATACTTTTTGTCGCTTGTTTTTAAGATAAAATTTGACCACAACGTTTTCCTTTTTGGGAAACGAAAAACTACATGGGAAAACTTTTATTCTACAGTCTTAAAGAAATACTATCTCTCTGACAAATATGTGATAATAATGGGTGAAAATGTTGTTCACCGAGATGAGTATGTGCGTTATATATTTTTATTTTTAAGCAAAATAATGGGCGTATCTCAAAACACGTCATGATAAACAAAGTAATATTCCCCAACACTTATTCTTGACAATTCATCCCTTTAATTTAAAAAATCTGCAAGGCATTACATTACATGTAAAGCAATTAAGTAGAAGTATGTAGATAATTCCATACATACGAATTATAGCACTCTGTATGATTCGATATTTGAAAAGTTTACTGTGTCATAAAATATACGCCTAAAACCTATGTAATAAAAATTGTCTAAGTGCATTTAGCGCCTGTCTGCTACACATGATTGTTGTACAAATAATATTTATTCCGTCTGATACACGTCTGATAGACAATGCACAGCATGATTTAGAGATTCGTTAAATTATTCGCAATTTATTGTTACCTGGTAAAACTGATTTGAATATAAATTTAGTGAACATCAAAGGCATGCCGAAAGATTTGGCAATATCTCAACTTTTTTATAGACGTGATAAATAATAATGTGAATTGATCTTAATGTATTCGGTACCTATTGACTAAGTATTTACCTCTATTTTTCGCTAAAAATTATATATTTTATTGTTCTCACATTTGAACACCATGGTCTCAGAAGAAACCGTGGTGGATTTTCATTCAAACAATGTGTCATCAAATAAGTTATCCTTCTTAAATTCAAATTCTAAATTGATTATCTAGAATCTTTAGCTCTTCCTCACCAAAATTCGTCGCGAGAATCCATACAGTGTTTTTGATTATAAAAGTCTGTGTGTGAATCCATTTGTGATAAAACTGGGTGACTACGGGTCTTTTACTATTCTCTAAGATGAATTACATAAAAATCGGTTCAGCCTAGATAACATTCGTATTTTATAATATTAGTATGAATACGAGTATGACTAGCAAGTAATGGTACAGATAATTCACATTATATTAACATACATCGTGGGCATTCCTTGGTAATGAAAAAGGTACTTTAATTTATGATATTTTAGTTGTAGATAATGTACCTTATCGAAATCTTTGTCGATATATAGCTAAAAATAATTGTACTACATATTATAAGTATCTAAGTGTATAGAAGTCACTTCAAAATTTCTCGTGCGCAATTAAAAACCTTATAACATTATAGTTATAAGCACACATAGATAGAAGTACTTGCAACCCTCTCTACATACTACTATTCAGTTTTCCACCATCAACTTACTTTCAAACATTTCACAATTATTTTCGCAATTTAATTTTCATAATGATCAAACAAAAATGTAAAGTAATACGAGAGTCGCGCCTAAAACTGTTCAAATGAAACAGTACATAGCAGCAGGCGAGCAGGCGAGCAGGCGAGTAGGCGAGCACATTCAGTACATAAGTAAGCAAGATTAAAAGCAGCCCACTGCTTTCAGCCGAGAGCCGCGGACCAAGCGATATTATAATCTGAAAGAGCTCGCATTACCGCACGGGGAGGTGCCACCCTCCGCCACCCGTCCCGCTCTAGCACGCCGCCCTCGCTACAGCCGTCCCGCTCGCACGCAGAGCAAAAAGAAATCATTTATACCAAGAAAGGTGTAGTATATCATTAACTTAAATAATTATGTAGGCGAACTCGCGGCCGGGTCGCAGTCGCTACGTCACCCGCGCACGTTTACGTCCCCGGGCCCACCTGTGGCGTGGAGGCGTGAGACGTAAACGTGCGCGTTTCGCCGAGGGTGAGTTAGGTGGTAAGGTAGTGTGGATAGTTTGATGATTACAGTTTCGCATAATGGAGTGGTGTGGAGAGAGTGCGCTGTAATCATTGGGGAAATATTCCGCGTTTGCAAAACGAGAATATTTTTTCTCTCGTCGGTGGTCGGCTCTCGCGTCACATAATGAAACGTTATAAGTACATGACTATTAAAACTGCTTTAAATACAAAACTTCGTCAACTGCACGTCACAGTGCTGATGAATTAGAAGTAATGGGGAACAGTTTTCATATAAACTTGATATAGTTGTTACATGTTATATAAACTACGTTGACAGAGAAGCGTATTGCTGAAAAAAATATTCATACATTTTTGGCTGCGCTTATGTGAAATTTATTTCAAAGGTTCCTCACACAGAAAAAGTAATACTCGCCTATTTAACGAGTACAAACGTAGTTATCTCAAACAAATTAGGTAAATGATGCTGTTGGTTTTCCAATAATAAATAAAAAAATATCAATACTTTACGAAATCAATCACTGTTTCAGTACATACACATCTTGCTAGTTCAACACTTGATTGGTTTATATCAAAACTACTGACAAACCTGATATCTATATATTTAAATAATTGGAAATAAAACATATACTTAACTAAAATAAATGTATCGTATTCTACGCGTAAGATTTTCCTCGCGGTATCACAAGTTGACAACGAGATACATATATGTTGACAACGAGATATCAGATCAGATCTTGCAACAACCCCTAGTAAGATACTAGTTAGAACCCCTGTAGTAACATACTAATTAATGTAACATGTATCTACGTAACTTGCCTGCCTCTCTAGTGTCGATAGCTCCTGATAAAAATATAAAAGTACTTGAGGCTGGCTAGTCTACGACGTAAAGCCTCTTTTTGATTTTTAAAGCATAAAATAAATTTTCATATAATCTGTTATCGTTCTTAAAAAATAAATCTCCACAAAATATATCACTTTCTCTACATTATAATAAAACAACGTATTAAAATAGACAGTGATATTCTACTTATATAAACTTGTGTAAAAGTAAATGTACTCAACAATTGCCGAAAGTTAACAGACGATTTCAAACTGTCATCTATTATATGAAAAAGTAAACTGTTAATAAACATATAAGTAAATATTACGAACATTTTATATTTTAAAAAAGCTCGTAAAAACTGCATTTAGTTCTTGTATAAGGAAATAGTATCTAAGTATGTACTAAATTAATTAGTTTTCTACTTACTCAATAACTGCTGATAATCAAATCAAAAAGTAGCGCAAATCAATAATTATAAATATAGGTAATTTTAATATTTTCAGCAGTATTCTTCTGTGTAAACGCAGTTTACGTTTCATATGTCAATTTAATTATATTCGTTACCCTGTCTAGATATTGTCTTTATCGTTGGCCCAGACCTTATTCCGATAATGTAGAAGTCGGTTTCCAGTCTCACCGGATACATCTGAATATCTACCAGTATTTTACATGGAGCGACTGTCTATCAGACCTCCATAACCCAGTTACCTGAGTTACAACATCGAACCCCTCGGTAAGATTGGTTGTCAGACTTTCAAGATTATGAATCTTGGTACCGACAAAGATCTTTATAAATGACAGCCGGGACCCACAATTTAACATGCGTTTCGAAACACGGAGGAACTCGGTACGTATCATTTAGGCACCCATCCACTGACCAGCCACGACAAGCGTAGCTTAACCCTTCAGATCGATCCACGCAACTGTTGTTACTTAACCTTAAGATCCGCGTACCCCCAACAGTTACTTATTTTATAAAAAAGTAAGACGGTATGATTTAGAAAAAAAAGCATATTATATAGCATTCTAGTCAAACTAATGTCAAAATTGTACAAATCTCTGATGTTTAGCTACTGTCGACTAAAGTATGCTGACTGTTATTTTAAATAGCCGAAATCTAGTTCAAAACTGGATTTACAGAAGACAGTTTTCCAAGTACGGGCATTAGTTAAGAGATAGTACTATGAATAACGAATTTAATAGTTATTATAATTAAAACATTACTCTTTGTCTTGTTGAGTCATTAGCTATACTTACTTTTACCACTTACCTCATAATCTACGGATAAAAACGCTACGCAGTACACGGTTCGTACTTATAATAAATTAATAAATGTAATGTCCCTGCTGAAAACTTTTTATCTCACAGAAATTAGAATATATTGCTCCAGTTATTATGGTATAGGTTACCACTAATATACAGTGATCTTCAACATGTTACATTTTCCCAGGATATGTTATTTTCACTGGTACAGGACGGAATTCATTTCAGATGTATAATGTTGACTTGTCGTAAAGTGTACACAAAATGAAATGTTATGTAAAGTGAGCATTGAGCATGCTAAATGCATGTTTGCTATCGTTTATGAGTATCAGTGTTGGTCTGGAAGTAGCTGTACATTCCCAATTCATCATACCCCTTTTTGTTTTCCAAAACTTATATAATTTCTTTCTTAAATCGACGTAGATCGTGTCTGTCTTGGAATGTTTTCTTTCAAATGAAATGTAAATATCATACGAAAGCAATGTAGGGTTGAGAGACCAAAGAAAAGTAAAGGAAATGCTTTTTTTGGAGCTCTGAATGTTATTCATAATGGATACAAATATTTGATACTATAGGAACATGGTGTAATAGGGTTAAAATTAATTCACTTTAATGAGAGATATATGCTGCTAAAGTTAGATACTCATACTATGAAAATATTTCGTTAAAAATGTTGAAGTTAAACATTATTTCAGACTGAAACATTATAAAAGTCGCTCACATGATCACAAAGGAAATACGGACTTGTGACGTCACTATGTCATATTTCTACTTATACTAAAAAGGTTTTCAGATATTGAATTCTTATAAAGAGTAGCTTAAGTATCTGGAAGCCCCTTACCTCATAGAAAAACATTTCGTAGGATTCATATATTATCTTAATTTCTATATTTTGTTCAGCCTCATATTTTATTTGACATTTTTTTGGAGATACTTTGTTTGCTGACTGTACTTACGTGACAAACTAAAGATCTATAAATATGTTATGTTTAATTAAAACAAATATTGTAATTGATTTGATGTGCTTTTTTTATTGTTCTCATATAGCATTTATTTTTAGTACATAATATGATTGCACTTATATGGTAACATTATAAATAAATAAATAAATAAATATTATGTTTGATATAACTGGTTTCTTATGTAATTATATAGTAAGCTAAATTAAATTTAAAAATATTAATTATTCTTGCTGAATTAGGTATAGTCTATCCTGATACAATAGTCATAATTGATACACTAGCGACGTATGTATGCAATCAGCTATATAAATAAGGTGCACCTCTGCCTGCGCTCTCAGGTATAACAGTCGTGATATTATTTTTACGTATGTTTTGTGTCAAAATAACACTATTTTATTATGTATGTAACTAGCTAAATTGCGTGGCTATGCCTGCGTGAGAACATTAATTTATCCTACGTGGTATAATATGTGTCAGCCGTTCCCAAGTTTTAAAACCAAAAAAAACTGAAAATATTTTTTCTCTTGCCTTTTGGTGAATTTAAAATTATAACTAATTGAAGTCTTAGCTGAATCAACAGTTTGTCATCACAATAGGATCCAAGTTGGGAACTTTGTATGCCCTTAATAAATGTTTAAAACAAATATGAGGCATGCAAGATTTCATCACGTAGATCTTCACCGTTAAAGCTAGTCATAATTATTTTTAATACACACATAACTTTGAAAAGTCATTGGTGTTGACTGGGTTTCAACCGACCGCTTGCGTAAGAGGTACCAATTTATACCAGTCGGCTACGACTGCATATAAACTTAAAAAAATGAAAACAGCCGATAGCTTATTTATTTTTTGATTTTGGTCAAAATTATCGAGATCAGTGTAAAAGCCAGCCAGTTGAGACTGATCAGTAATACAATTATAGTGCTTAAGGAAGCGGTAATTTGTTTTTGAGGTATTGGAGAAAGGGGAGAATACAAAGATAATTAAATTACAATTCGGACGAATTCTTCGTAGAGGAATTCTATACCTCACAAAGGTAGCTCAGTGTATTAGAAGTATGACGACATTTAATTAGATTTTTTGTTTTATTTCTGTTGTATTTATTTATCTTTTGTTTTCTGTATTTGTAGATCTTTATTTAAAAAAATATCAAGTAACAATTGTTTTCAGTGGTGAACTATAGTCAGCTGCAAAAGTCATCGAACGTGAACTAGAATTCAATCTTGCATAACCCTATATTTTGAAGCATGCGTGAATTCATGGAGAAACATGTAACAATGACTGAAATGTTTAAGTTCCACTTATTTTACCAGATTTTGTCCAGGTACCACAAGCTTTGAAAGTATGAAGTTGGAAAGCGACTTTTACTAGCGGACTATAACTTTTATTAACATTTCAGTGATTTCAGTCAGTGGCTTCGTTCGCTGAAATCTCTCGTTCGTTTAAATAAAAGTTGTGTTTGTATGTATGTAAATAGTTTAATTTAATCAAAATGAGTTTATGCATATAAACGTGATAGCGAAAGCTTTTTTTTAGTCCCAGTTAACATCAAAATACCTTTATATAAGCTAAAGAGATTTCGTAGTTTAAAGATCAAAAACGTGCTGCAATAAATTAAATTTAAAAAAATCTTAAATAAATAAATATATTTGTTTATTCTAAAAAAGAGTAGAAATGTCCTCCACGTTTCTATCAATCGTTGAAATAGACAGTGGTCTGAAATTAAATAAATAATAACAATCATAATATATCTATTTTGTTACAAATACTATATTCCAACAGCACTTTACTTAACTTAAACTGTTTGTCGTTGTTGAAAAGTTGTTGTTAAAAAGGAATATTATGTTTAACCGTGAAAACTGAAATAAACTATATACTTACTTAACTATGTTATTTACATGTGTGTAGTAAATAATACATTGTACATAGGTACATACCGAGGATTAATAAATAGAAAATATTTTCATAATTAGAACATGTTCTTTTATTGTGCATCTTTTATAATAAGGGCCGGTTTTACGGCTGATGAATACAAGGGATGATTAATAGATTGTGAAAAAATATTATACGTACACAGCTTTTTTTGTACATATATAAATAATGATAACTATGTAAAGAGTTGAAAAGTCGCATGCCTGAAACATGGGCAAAAGTCATTCATTAGCCTCCACTCCGTAACTCTACTTCCTTTTTATGTAGTCACTTTTTTACTGCTTTTTTATTACAAAAATACGTGTCTAATATTTTGCAATGATCTGCCTGACGAACTTATAAACGTTTCTGTTTTCTTACTATGGAACCATTCATATTGTTGAACTTTTCTTAATTTTCTTACAATTATTTTACTTGTCAATATTCCTTTTGATAACCTAACTTACTCAGTAGTGGTAAAACGGGTGCCACCGATACTTAGTGCCATCGAACTGATTACAGTATAAGTATATATGTATTTTATAGTTAGGTATTAATCTGGTGTGTTATTAATTAACTATAGGTACTTACTCTCTGGATATTTTATCTCTCTACTGTTTAGAAATGAAATATTAATGAATATCATACGCACAGAGCTACAGTTTCGAGCCACACATCGTCGCGACGTAGCGCTGCCGCTGTGAGAAATATTAGGTCGGGAAAAAGTCTTATCGCATTATAGTATGTATGAACTTGTAATAAAATCTTTTCTCTACACAAAAAAGCTCGATACTTGGGTACCTCACGAGCTCACTGAAATAAATTTATTGAACCGTGTACTCATTTGTGATTCTTGAATTCAAAGAGATTTTATTACAAGTTTATACATACATACTATAATGCGAAAATACTTTTTCCGCGACCTAATATTATCGTTGCTTTAAAACTCAAATCAAAAATATGAAAAATCCTTTTCATTATCAAAATTTTCATTTTATCGGGTTTACATATAATACATAAGTAACTTTTTTGCTTAGAGTGCGAAATTGATAGAAGTATTTTTAAAATATAAAAGTATACTCAATAAATTGGCAATTTTTATTAGAAAGGATTTTTTTATTTGTGGTCTTTTTGTTTTAAAGTACGGTAATATTAGGCAACACGTAGCCAATATTATGAAATTTTCCAGGTAAAATATGGTTATCATAATCTTTGCTATTAGGTATACGAGTATCAACAAAATACTTTTTCATTGAGTAGTATTATCCCACCAGCATTCGATGAACGACGTCACACTAATGCTCATCATCATGTGCAAAAAAAGCACTTTAAAGCCAATTCGTATAATTCTAGATGAATCTGTATCTTTATTTACAAGGTACATCGAAAGGCAAGTTAAAAGATGTTCCCAATTTCTGTAATTAAAGTCTTCGGATAAAGACTAAACCGATGGAAAATTAACTTGTTACTGTCCAGTCGCATTTCTATTGCACCCAGAACGTAGAAAAGTTACTCTGAGCTCGATCCATCACCTGCCTGGGAGGCTCACTGCTTTTCAGGGTTGACTAAATAAAGAAGAAAAGACATAAATCAAAAGCTACCTTTCTTTCCAATTCTTTATTACTATTATTGAATTGAGGCTAAGAACCACTTAATTTAACCTTAACATAATTGTATGAAGACTATTAAGATAGACAATTTTTCTTAAATTCTTCAATTTTTTTTAAAATGATTAAAAAATTGGTTGAATCTTCTTGAAACCTTACAACTCTCCTGTTGAAACCTTTATTATGTAGTAAGTTAGTATAAGTATACAAGCCGCTTTCAATTGAAACGTATTTCCCACCACCCCGCCTGAAAACTCTCTATTTATCAATTTTTTACTTACAAAATGTATAAAACAAAGTTTATAAACTAATAAAAAAGGAATAAGCAAAGAAACGGAGTAAGAAATTAATTGAAATCTTTTGATCGCAGTCTATCTTATAATTTATATTTAACTAGCTGACCCGCACAACTTCGCTTGCGTCCAATAAGAGAGAATGGGTGAAATTTTTTCCCGTTTTTGTAACATTAATTACTGGCACTCTGCTCCTTTTGGCCGTAGCGTGATGATATATAGCCTATGTCCTTTCTCGGGTATCAAAGTATCTCCATACCAAATTTCATGCAAATTGGTTCAGTAGTTTAGGCGTGATTGAGTAGCAGACAGACAGACAGACAGAGTTACTTTCGCATTTATAATATTAGTATGGATTTTATCTGACAATATAAGCTTCAATAAATTTTAGTTGTTAATTACACTGAATTTATGTTTTAAAGGATATTACACTAATAGAGATTACTTGGATGATAACGAAGCTTGGGACTGCGCTGCTTCTACCAAGTCTATTTCAAAATAATGTATTACAATTTGATGAAAAATGCTCTACTGAGTCAACAATATTGTTAGTTTTCTTCAGATTTCTATAATTAACTTTATTATTTATATTTTGTCATTTTCTTTTTCTTTCTTCTCAACACTGCACACAGTAAATCGCTATGATGACATTGTTGTATATGAAAATATTAACATTTAAAAAGAGCAAGCCGTGAGTTTCTTGCCGTACCTATTTTTTCACGAGCAACAGCTTTTCCGAAACGGTGGTAATTTAAATCTACTATGACGATTTCAAATATTTATTGAAGTTTATGAAATTAAGCAGATTTGATTTTGAATCCACAACTTTTCAATGCCCACTGAAGATAAAACACGTAAATTAAATATTACTGTACCTAATATGTAGGATTTATACGGATGACAAAAGCCGCAGGATTTTTGCCGAGCGGCCTAAATGGCTAAATTTATTTTTGACTAGGTAGCAAGTCAATCCGCGTGACGTGATTTGTAAAGCGAAAATCGGCCCGTACTCCATTAATGTAGTATAAATTAAGCTTAACATTTGGTCTAAACTTTGTAGGTACCTACATAACGTCTAAATAGTAAACAATATTTCTATACGCGTAGGTACTTAATCTATTAAGTAAATGTATTAAGTAGTACATAGCAGGCGTGAACAGATTAACTTGCATAAATAGCATTTTTATAGGAAGTGTCAAGGAGTGTAGAAGTCAGGCAATCTGCCGGATGTACAAGCATCAGCCACATCTTTTTGCAACACGGATTTAGTAGAAGGAAACATGGTATGTCGACTACTGCCGATCCAATCTACCGTGGGATAAAGGAAAATAGAAACAAATAATTTGTTTAACTTAACTGGACTCAAATTATTCGGTTAAATAACACAGATAACGTGATTGATTGTCAAGATAGAGATGTCAAAACGTCAACCATTATTTATATAATTAGTAGACTTTTTAATCGAAGGAAAACGTAAAAAATAATATGCCAATTATTTTTTACGTTTTTTTATCATCAGAAAACCATCACATTTTTAAATGTTTACATTCTGAGTAAAATACTAATCTACAGTCTAGTAGCTTTTACTATGATTAGTTAGTCTAAGCTACAGATGTCTTCATCTCTATAGAGAGATTTCGAGGGAGAAAAACTATATACTATGTGTCAAACTTTGTAAACTAAATACATAATAAATTACATTGCATCAGCAAATATCAGTTGGGTAGTTGACTGGGTTTACGAAAAAATACTATACTGCGAGTACTTATAGTTTTTTTTTTAAGGTTCATCTAAAATGCTTAGGCTATGAGTTATTCCGTACGTAAATAATGTTGAAAGTGAATCATTATTTACGATAAAAATCAGTGTCTAAACGAAAATACAAAACTGTGACGTCACTACGCCGCATTTCTATACAAAAAAATATTTAGACATTTATTAGTAGCTAATTTGGCTGTAGTCAAGTACCCAAGTGGCTTACGCGATCATTCAATAAGCAGGGACGTGTCACGATATTTAATGAACCTCAGGGCACCCTTTTGACTTCGGTTTTCAGCGCTGAGACAGAATATTAGCGCAGGTTTCTACCTTCACCTACAAGTTACAACTAAAGTAGGCTTTCATGACAAAGTTTGAGCCTAGAACTTTTAAAAACATATCATGTGTAGTGTAGACATGCTTTAACATCATTAATCGGTATGAGAAAATTTTCATCATTTAAGATTTACTTTAAGATGGAAATTTTCTTATGACACTTATCATTACGTTTAAAGTTTGATAATTAGATTTGGTCCAATTCACAACGTCGCAAAGAGTGTCAACATATTATTTAATGTATGAATGTAACCCGAAACATATATTTGCTATTATTATAAGATCATCTAGCAAGTAAGTATCAGATACCTTCCTTAATAAATAAGTATCAGGTAAGGAATAAAACCTATATCAAAATACATCTAACAGATGTATTTATATAGAAAAAAGAGATAGAAGCTTCTGATACTTATCCAGATTTGCAGAAGTTGTAAAACCGGGCCTTGATATACCTTCTCATATTTAAATATACTTACTGTCAATAAACGTATAAGCTCCGATTCGTTTTTCAGTGTTTGGCAAATGTTTGGTCACTTTCAATTATAATTTGGAAACTAGGTATATGTATGAGTACAAAAAGCAAGACATTATACAACTAATCAGTGCTAACACAACATTTATTATTAAGGTACATAAAGTAAAATTCATGTAATAAACTGTAATAAGTATTATTAAAATAACGCGTGACAACTATACTACATATGCACGACGACTGACAGCGTTGTCACGGTGAATGGCAATGTTTATTTTTTGTACTGTAAAAAGTCAGCTTTTTGATCACGTGTTGTATCAATATGACTAGGTGAGTTGCCTTTATAGTTTTACTAGCTGACCCGCGCAACTTCGCTTGCGTCACATAAGAGAGAATGGATCAGAATTTTCCCCGTTTTGTAACACTTTTTACTGTTACTCTGCTCCTATTGGTCGTAGCATGATGATATATAGCCTAAAGCCTTCCTCAATAAATGGGCTATCTAATACTGAAATAATTTTTCAAATCGGACCAGTAGTTCCTGAGATTAGCGCGTTCAAACAAACAAACAAACAAACAAACCAACTCTTCAGCTTTATAATATTATATTAGTATAGATTTTATTTAAAACACGTATATAAATTTATTATATTATATTGTGTAACACATTATATTGATTTATTGATGACATGCTAAGTCCCCAACCCGCACAAACTCACATAAAATCACACTTTATTCCCATAAGGGTGGGCAGAAACCTAAGAACGTCACTTGGTACGATCCTTACAAACTTCCCTTGCCTCATTCACATCCATACGTCTTGTCATACAGGATGGACTTACGCACGTGGCTAGCGTGCCCGCTAGCTTGTATCGCTTGCCACGCTGCCCCCGCCGCCGCGGCCGGCCCGTACCGTGCCGCAATACTAATATCGTGATATCTCCTAAACTATATGTCTAAATAACACACTGTAAACTGCAATAATAATCTAAATTAAATGCTCGTGATGATGAACTTACTTATTTTGATAAGGATATATGTATTATTGGTTATATCACCAGTTAAACATCACCCAACGAATTAAATGTTTTTTTTAATACAGAAAAGTAGTTTTTGTGACTTAAATAAAAAAGCTGGATATATGTCATCGCGGACTTTTTTGTAGAACTAATAAAGACCAATGTTTTTGCTATACATTGTTCTTACTTGTATCCAACGGTATAAGCGGCGCACGCACAAATGCAATCTTCAATTAGATTTTTTTTCTGACTTCTTGGACATAAATCGCTATAACTCAGCTAATATAGTTTCAATGTATTTCAATTATATATAAAAACTTGTCGGAGAAAATACTCTTTCTATTAGTGAAAACCGCATCAAAATCCGTTGAGTAGTTTTAAAGTTTTATGCATACGAAGGGACTACAGACAAAATGGGCGACTTTGTTTTATACTATGTAGTGATAAGTATTTATAAACTGCATCCCACCAAAAATCGTTCATCTAAAATGTTAAGACGACCCCATAAAGATTGTTGTCCTTTGAAAAAAATATCCGATCCCATGTAGAGCCAAGCTCCTGAATCTACTCGGCCTAACACTACCGACCCTTACTTCACAAATTATACATAATATCGGTAAAAGTTTATTGTTTCACCGTTTCGCTACCGTCGTGGGGGTGATGCCACTATTTAGTTTTTGAAGTAACGAAGCAGCTTAGCCATACATCTTTTTGTCTTGTTATTTTCATGTAGTGTGACAGCTAACATGGTATTTCATATTTTTCTATAAATTTTGCATGCCGCTATGCCGGCGAAACATATTATTATAGAGCTTGTAAGTACTTGTAACATAATCTACATCCATGAATTTAACATGTCTACTGGCAAATATTTCTTATTTTACTGTTGATCTGCACTTCGTCGAAATTTAATGAACTGAAGTAGTTGGTTTATGTGATCAGTCTAATTAATAAACTATTTATTACCTATCACACACGCACCCGGAACAGGTAAGAATATATACACTTTATTATTAACTGCCTTGTTTCAAAATAAATATAAGAATTAATTGAATTTATTTATTCGTCAAAGAAAACTCGCTGTATTCTGTACAGCGTCAACTTCCAAGCTGATTTATTTTATTTTTAACCATTTGAAATTTTTATTGTCAGTAAGCTGACATTCAATAATAAATGCTGTAAAAGTCAATTACAAATGTTAATTACGAACACTTATCTAAGTACCAACTCAATCAAATAACGTGAATGAGCAATTAGTAATTAGTTAAGTTGTAGATGTCTAATTTTGAATGTTTTTAACAAATCGCCTATGAATAGTTTCTTAGGTGTAAGACTATTTCAAGTCTTCCAAATATCAACTACAGCCTCTAGGAATAGCTAAATATCGTTTTGGATTGGCTCTAAATTTGATCAATACACAAAATATGCATTTAAAAAATATATATATAATTTATGCAAACAGAAGTAAGGCAACTACTAAAAGCGCTTTTATATGAAAACTTAAAAATACTCGTAACTGTTTGTCAATAGATAGTCAAACATTATATTTCATTAACTAATCAAATACAATATTCAGAATGTGCGCTAGTTGAGGAGGCAGTTTTGTAGTTAGTATAGAACAAGCAACAATACGCATAACTTACGTGCTCATGATTAATATACGTTTGTTCAATTAACAGCCAAATAGGTACTCAATATGACGTGATGATGTCTTATATGTATGTATTATTTAGAAGGGTCTTATTCGGTTATATTCAAAGCTCAGCTCTGATTGTATACTTGACTAAGTGCATTCATAAAATAATTATTTCCGTGAGTTGTGGAAATTTAAATTACAAAATCTTATTCCAGATGGAGAAAGGAGTTCATTAGGCGCAAAAATCGCCGTCGGACTCAGCGAGGAGAGCGACGCGTCGTCGAGCAGTGAGGAGCAGTGTCGAGCGGGGCCGCGGGCCGAGGCGCTGCGTGCGCGAATTATGCAATTTCATTTCAATTTGCGGCCGCAGAGGGACGTGCGAGGGGGCGAGGGGGGCACGCCGGGTGGAGGGGGGAGGTGGCTATTACTCTATAAGGCGGTTGCACACACGCGGCGCAGTTTTTTCGCCACCCTCTTTACGAGTCCGCGCGACATTACACCCTAACACCTCTACTTAGAATCGAATCGGCCGCGAAGGCGTGTTGATTAAATTATTTTCTCCATTATTTGATTCGCCACCTCTTTCAATATGGCGGCAAAAAACCGCGCCACGTGAGGAACGAGGGCTGCACCGCACACCACTCACACCACTCACACCACACATCACTGACGACGAGCTCTACTTAACTCTCAATCATCAATGGAAATACTATTGATTAATTAGCGACTGACTAACTCATTACTATCAGCTGAGCTGCATGTGCTATACTTGCATCACACGACAACACATTATAAAGTACTAATAAGTGTTTAGAATATCTATGTCAAGTGTCTCACATTCAATTAAAAACAATGTTTTACTTTATTGTACAAAATAAAGTGTTGCAAATCATCATCTTGCTATAAATATTTGAAGAATAAATAGAGCTTCTAAGAGAGAGGAACATTACTCTGTCTACAATCACAGTTCATTAACAGTTGATTGCTCTGATATCTACACTTGTGTATAGAGTCAACTGAAGTTTATACAGACCTTAAAAGACGGTTGTTCAGTAATTAGTACTTAGGTTTGTATTGTGATCTCCTGTTTTATTTTCCTCAAGATTATGTTCTATGTACTTTTGACGCCTAAAAAGATAATTTGATATATCTCAAAGACATTCTTAGTATTGGAAAATATTTAAAAAAGTGTTGTAAAAAATAACTTTATTTCACTTATAAAAACTCTAGTGAGTCTTTCTAATGTGTAATAATGTTTCTAATAACAGATATTTATTTAATTTATCGTGTAGGCATAGAGTTGTAACCTTAAATCTTGAAAATTTTCATTTCAAACTTGTTAACTATTCTCATTCTATTGCATATATAGACCACATTTTTAATTAAAAACTGTAACAAAGATAACATTATTTTCATGATTATTAAACTTTAATAAAGTTTTCTAAGTCTACGTGCGATGAGCGTCGGCGGTCGTGAGTGACATTGACTCTACATTTTTCTGTTACTTATTTTACGTGGGTTAGTATAGGTAATTGTAATATACTACCAACTTACTTAAATCCATAGCACTTTGTATCGGATTATAGTAAAAGCCAAATATAAAATGAGTCAAGTCAACTTAGGGGCATATTCATATTATATTTTCGTAAACAATATACCAAGTGCAGAATATGACATATGTAGGTTGTTTTCTTGTTGTAGGGAAATAGCAGTGAGTTAATCTGTTACAAATAAATTAATTCTGTTATAATTTTAATATGCAATACAATTTATTGTCAATATTAAAGGTGCATTGGCTCTACCATCGTTCCTTTAAAAAAAACACATACATCGGTACATCCTTATCGATTGTCCTCATATTCACTAGTCACGATGACTATGTTCATTTGTTAGAACTTTCTCGTCGCACCACATCTCTGGATTTATTGATAAATACAGCGGGCACAATAGTGGAGGTAATACAATACGTCACGAGATACCCAAAACATTGAGCTATAATCCACTAATAGTTCCACTAAAATGTGTATTGTCCCAATAAAAGGTAGTGACAGGCGCGCCATCAGCTAAACAAACGTACAACACTCCTCACGCGCAGATATCCACCGGACGGAGGGGGGCGCGGGGGGCGCGGGGGCAGGAGGGGGCGGACGAGGCACTGACGTTTGTTTGGACAGCGGCACAATACCACCGGATACGAACGCGAAAACGAACCATTATAAGCGCGATAAAGGAACTTAAACATCTTTAAAAGCTTTGAGGTGTCGTCGCGTCCCCCCCTGCGGCCCCCTCCCACCCCTAATGACGTAAATCGAGCCCGCACTCTTTTGTTTTGTTTCCGATAACCGCCGCAATCCGCTCCTTATTGGGTTACCGCCTTTAATCATTGACGCGCGACGAGCTGTAACCGAGATGTGGCTCTAACGACGCGCAATCAATACGCACCTCGCTCGCCGCTCCTCCACCGCTCCTTCGCTTCGACACCGACGATTGTGTAATCAATACTCCTTTGATTCAACCAAATAAAAATGAGTAATTGAATCCCGCTCTCTGTAAGAAGCCTCGCTCCGACTACGAATAGAACAGTGAGTGGTGCACGGCGCACGAGGCGAGGCCCGGCGAGGGTGAGGCCTGGTGAGGGCTTGTGACAATTTAACTAGCTCGTCACTTCGTAACGATGTGATCCGAGCAACTCATTAATGGACTGGAGTCAGATGATCGAGTATCAAACGTTAAGTTAGTAGTCCCAAATAACATTTTCTAAACAAGCAGAATTAGATGATACAAAATGTCACTAAATTAGTCACTTTGCTTAATTAGGGGACCATCAATGTTGCTCAAAATCAAAGTATTGTGAAAAACTAAAGATTAGGCCGATGGATAAAATATCAAATTCAATTCAGTTGTAGTATCAGAGCGCTGATGGAGCTACCACGTCATCTGTAGTGCATCGGAAATGTTCGCAGGTGTTGACAGTTTCACAGCAATAATGCGTGGCAGCTCCAGCAGCAGTTAATCGCGAGAAGAATGGACGCAGACTGTCCAAATGAAAACATATCAAATGGATGTAACTGCATAATTAGGTAGGTATGTTATGTTTATACCTAACTACATTTTTAACAGATTTTATAGAAAAGATATAAAGAAGCCGACTCCAACATAGTTTGGAAGAAAGGCTAAGATGATGATACCTTTACATTTTATTTATAAATAAGTTTTGGAATTAAAATTTCTTAATGCGTAGGTAATATGGATTTTGTCTGAAATAATCAAATTAATATATAAATTTTAATATTTTTATTATTAATACCTAAATTTTACGATGATACTGAACAAGTAATCTTTAGCTCTTTCAACAATACAAGGAAGACTTGACGTGGCGCTATCCTATGCCCTTCTATCTATAAGAACTCCATTATGTCTACAAAGGTGGTTCTTCGGTTTGGAGCTACAGACAAAGACACGAGAGTAGGCTATGCAACATTACCTACTTATATACTAACTACTACTTACTAAAATCTACTCATCTTACCCCCGGTTTCTGGGGTACATTTAGGAGTAGTTTATCTATTCACTAGCGCTAAAACGCATATAAAAAAAAACACTATTAAATAGATAAACTACAGCTAAATGTACCTCAGAAACCGGGGTAAGACACAAACATAAGTAGAGATATAAATATAATAGAAATCTACTTAGATACGTTGGTTTCGTCTGTCAGTAACAATAAATACGGAACAGCAAACTAAATCCTCAATTTTGGAAATAGCACTGTGACTGCTTGCTCTGATATTTATGTTTAAGATAAATACACAGAGGAATGGCAGAAACAGATTAATCCAATAGTTTTTAGTTACATAAAAAGAAACAAGACCCCACAATGATTTTTGTAACAGCCATCTTATCGGCTGATTTTCATAACCTCATGCTTATTATTATGGCTACTACATATATACCGGCAGTAATGCATAAGCCGCGCAGAGCTATCAATACAATACCCAGCATTACTGCTCGAATGCTAGACACAAATGACGCCGGCACAGTCGGCGGTCACGCCTGACGGCCCTGCCACCGGCACTGTGTGTAGGAGCCCTTACAAAGGCATTTTGAGCACAATACATGGGTACACTCACTGTCAATTCCCACACTCCCATTGCCCGTGGAACAGGTAACGGAAACGACCAGCTAGGGGTGGAGCCTCGAGGGCAGGAGCGATGGTTTTGCATGCTCTAGAATTCACTGCAACAATCTCAATCATCATAAATACGTCAAAAATTAACTTATTTTGGGCAATACGCTAAGCATTTCAAAAATTGCGTTATAGGCTTTTGTACTGAGCTGGGGTTCGAATCCAATCAATCATGGATAAGGCATGTAGCATTATCCATTATTGGGTTTCATTCAGCTACATAGCAGCTTTAAATATTTGGTTTGATAATTTTGAGCATTCAAATATAATGTGCTAAGGATACATAACCTGCGAAGAGACTAGGCAGTTTCGCCTACAAAACGAATGGGCTTTTAAAGATAATTATTAGTCCACAGAAAAAATCTTAGTATATATCAATATTTTTTAACAATCTATAACCTAGCCAACATGCACCAGGCGGGATTGGAACATGTTAGAGGCCCTATTTATGTGAAACACAAGTCCAAACATATTCCAATTTCTGAACGATAGAGTAACAGTCATTACGAAGGAACTGTCATTCGCACAATCTGTCAAAAACATAACCTCACTATTTCTTTCTAGATATTTTTGGTAAACAGTGAAATAAAATGCTAAGATCACTGATCAGCAAGATCAGCGCCTCGCAGCCATCATGCGGGTTCCACACCACGGCGTGCATGAACGAAGTGAGACTATTAAGTCGGCTGCGAGTAGTGGACAACTCGGAGATTGGCAAGAGAGCCATGGCTGAGGGCAAGCCGCCTAAAGTTATCTGCGTTTATAACAAACAACGTACGTTATTAAACATTCTATTGCCTATATTTACCCAAATAATTCAATAATTGTTGCAACTGCCTAGGTATCCTGTTCATTAAAATAAAAGACATAAGTTATACAACTTCTTACTGACTTCTTCTTTACTACTTATTAAATGTTACCCTCGTTTGGTTTCAGGTGTGGGCTATATTGGCGACAGAGTGATGGTAGCTATCAAAGGTCAGAAAAAGAAGGGTATCCTTGTAGGATTGAAGCAGACACAGAAGGTGAAGGTTCCCAAGTTCGACAGCAACAATGTGGTGCTCATAGACGACAATGGCACTCCGCTGGGCAACCGCATCCACGTGCCCATCCCCACCATACTGCGCACCATACTCAAGGAGAGAACGCACTCCAAGGGAGCAGATTACACCAAGTTGTTAGGAATAGCCACCAGATTTGTGTAGAACTAGTTGTAATTAAGTAGATAATTGTAGGATATTAATAAATTGTTAATTATTCTTGCTATTTTATTGCAATCATCAGTCAAATTCTCAATTAAGTGCTTTAGATTTCATATTGAATGTAAATTCTTTTTTAATTGACATCTTATACTAAGAATATTGCTCTCATGTCGCGGGTACAACCATACTAACAACAGACACAAAGTACTATCAGACCAGAAACAACTATTTGTGGATCGCACAAATCATTGTTCCGTGTAGGAATCTAACCCACGACCGCTCAACGCAACAGTACGGCGTAGCGACCTTAACCATTGTTCCACAGTGGCACAGAGGCAGTCAAAATTTGCATAGATCACAGTTCAATTGCACAACAAGTAAAATACCATTAATTTGCTCACCAATGGATTATAACTTTTATGTAGGGGTTGGATTGATGTAAAATAAAAACAAAAAACCGTAATCATTGAAATTTGAAAATTTAATAAAACTTATGTTCAGTTTCACTTTAGAGTAGACTTAATTAAGACACGCTACCTACCGATGGAGATGAGCAGACGACACGACATCAACATTTACAGTGTATATCATATATTTTCCTACAAGTATATAGCGTCGCCGCCGCCGCGCGCTGCACACACTAACACACACAAACACACGCGCGCGCGCCATAGTGCAGTATTGCTTATCACAGCACATTCACTGAATGGCCACTAACGCCCCCTTCATGAAAACATAGTACTCTGATGTGAGTGCTTGTTATAGCAGTTGCTGATATATGTATCTCTGTCTGCATCTAAATGCACGTGGGCTAATACGTATTTGAATTGTGATGTGAAAGATGCAGTAGATATAGATTATAGTGTGTGGTGAGCGCGTGTGCAGCGCGGTGCGGCGCGCAGTAAGTAAGTATAAGGCTTTAGAATTGGTATATTGCTAATGTAACATTCAATTTGTTAAAGCTGTGGACGATACCTATGCACGATGACACAATATGTCCGAAGAATCACATAAATACTCGTAACACTATCGAAGTATCAACAAGGCGAGCGGGTCGCCGCTAACGAAGTAGGTATCATATCATTCGTATCTCGTATAGTATAGTAATGCACAACAGCTGTGACTAGACATCAAGATTCACGTGCGCGGTCGTGCGTGCTCGACGACTGCTGCCACTCGGGAACATATCTTACCATTAACAACACACGACTATAAACACAAGTAACTATGCTAAATCATTTAAATCTTCTGATAAATAACTATATCGTCTCGGGATCAACGAATAAACACTCCTACATACAGTATATATTACAAAACACGGGCGTTAAACACAAACTCCAATACATAGTTATTTATTTGTACATAAGTGGCGTCACACCGAAGAGCCACGTCGCGGGGGACAGGCGGGAGCGGAGCGGAGCGGAGGCGGGAGCGAGGCGAGGCGGAGGCGGAGGTCATTTGTACGCTTTGAAGGCGATCACGGCGTCGAGCACCTGCCGACAGCAGGCGGTCAGTGACCTGCGTGACGTCACGACACCAGAAGACCACACGATATCACCCCGCCGCAAGCTGCGAAGCACACGCCCACAACAAAAGCGAAGCGCTGCATCGCTATAAATACTGCGTAGTAGTGACGTATTCATAGTTGTTCACAAAATCGCACGCGGCCATTCATATAGTGTGGTCCCCTTCGGGCGAGGAATGAGGGAGAGGGATGGAGTGAGAGAGCGGAGAGGGTGTAGAACTGTAGACGGTACACGCATGGCTCTCGACCGCTTACACTATAATCGAGTGTTGATACAAGTCTAAACAGCTAAAATCGTAAAACTTCATTAATTGTATAAAATTCGGATAAGGCGATAAGATCAGTGTATAATAAGTATAGTAATAAAGTACACGGCGATTATGATGCGTCCGTCCGTCCGCCGCGGGGTCACCGCCACAGTGCCAGTGTGCCGGGGACTAGTGCCGCTGGTGGAGCTGGTGGTGGTGCTGGAGGTGTCAGTGAGCTAGGTGCTGGCGGTGCGGCGGAGGGCGGAGGGACGCGGGCTCGCGGCGTCAAACCATACACAGATTAGTCTTAACGATAAAACAATCCCTCCTCTACATCGTTACATGCGACACTGAGAGGCTACGTGATATGACGGTGAGTGAGAGTGCGGCGACGAGACGTGGACTACCGACACTACCGTGAGATGAACTCGTCGAACTCGTTCATAAAATACTAAATAACAAAATAAACTAAAATTACTGCAACAAAAAACTACAATAAAAAATCTACGTCCGATTCGACTACGATAAAGATCGTCTAATGATGTATAACTATAATAATATAATGTATGTATATCTTAAAGTTAAATAGATTTTTAAAACGTATTACGATAGATCTAGCGCGGGTCGGTCGCGGCGCACCCCGCCCCGCCCCCCGCGCCACCAGCGCTAGCCCTCACCATCTGCCGGCCTCTTCTAACACTAATCTGTCACTGGACAACAATACTGGTCACTTTTGTACGATTATGTCTTGTCAGGGTCACAAACTAAATTCAAGCGAGGTACGGTTTGATCGGTATCTCTGTGCTTTATAACTTTGTAATAAGTATGTGTAATGTTTATGAGTGACATCGCTGGTTCGCGGTTATATTTAGCGCGGACATAAACACGTGTCACAGGAAATGTGGCCAGTTAATGTATGCCGTGCTACATTGTGCGTGAGATACGACGACAGGAAAACAATTAAGCGATTTAAACGGAGAGTTTCCCGCAGTCGATGCAATCGCCGGTAAGTACGTGAGGCGCAGATAATGACGGCTATTGTGAGCCGTGACCGCTGTCGTGTCACACACGACACGACAACTCACGCGTAATTATATCATTTATATAGAATAACGTTCTCCACACAGATTCACTTGTACACAAACTAAGTTTTAGAAAAAATATTACACATCGTAATTATAATAGGTAGATACGTTATTAGTGTCTAGCGACGGGAATAAACGCGATCATACATTTTTGTCTTAGTTTGCATGATCGACCAGATGGCCTCGCCGTGAGCGAAAGTTTTTATATGACTACCCTCAAAATTGCTTGTAGTAAGTACGTGGTGGCGGCGAGGGCTGGCTCGGGGTGGCGGGGTGTGCGGGGGTGGTCGCGGCCGACTCGCAATTTGAATAGTGTTCTAGCTAGAGCGGGAGTGTGAGGAGAGGGGCGGGCCGGTGGCGGGGGAGGGGGCGCCTAGACGTCGACCACCATCTTCTTGTGTATGTCGGTGTTGCCCACCACGTTGCAGAACTCCTCGAACGAGATCTTGCCGTCCTCGTCCTTGTCGGCGAACAGGATCGTCTTGTCCACGATCTGCTGCAGCTGCGTGTCCTTCAGGTTGTTGCCCACCATCATCTTCAGCACCTGCAACGCACACAGACGCACAATGCTCATCACTACCGACCACATCATATATATAGACATCTTAGCTATTATAGTTTTCAGATGATTACTTAAGCATCTTTTTATGGAGCAGAGTGGACAAGTATTGTGTATAGGAGGAAAACAGTTGGCTAGCTGTTATCGGTCCAAACAGTCGGGAGGATATAATTATGAACATTAGAAGTACAAGTATAATTACCTGGAAGAGTTCACCGTTGGATATGAAGCCGTCGTTGTCCATGTCGTAGATGCGGAACGCGAAGCGCAGCTTGGACAGCTTGTCGCCCTTCACGCTGAACTGCGACACGCCCTGGATGAACTCCTTGAAGTCCACCTGCAACCACACACACACACACCGTTCAGAGCATACCCTCTCCTAGAACTATGTTAACACAAATATGTCTGTCACATGACATAATAATGGGGACTGCCTTTTAGACACGGTAAACTAGTACCTAAGCACAAAATGAATGATCACTTAGGTATATTGAACCTTTTCTAAACAGCCCTATTTGCAGACAATCAGTTTGTAGGTACAAAGCATGTATTTTCAGGTTTTCCTTAACCGTTGAGTCAAGTTGGTAAGGTGTTATTCATTTCTAATTCACAAAAGAATGCTTACTTTTAATTGTGAGTATTAACCAGTGTTATAATGTGTGTAGACGCGTGGGTCGTCAGTGTGTGTAGTGTCTGTATCCGTGTGTGTCATGTGCTAGTCTGTGGCACACGCTGCACCTAGTGCACACAGAGTACAGCTCCACAGCGCGCTTATCACCACTGCATCCATCTCTCTTATCAACGTATTATTCTCGTATTTGACACGGATTTCCTGTTAAATCCACGAACCGAAAATAGCGTGCTAAAATACCAATGAAACGATGTAGTCAATAATGAACGATCATGTGAAAACGAGTTAAGTATTTATAAATATGTAGGTATGGTGTCATCATCGACGACTATCACCAATATATGCTACGTTATAATTAATTCTACGCAACGAAATACCTATTTGTATTGTTTGTGGTGAGTTCTAAGTAATTGTAATGTCTGACGAAGCTAAACGATGTCAACTTGCAAGTCTTATACAAAATAATGTTCACAGTTTAAATGTGTGCCCTATTCAACTCTAGTTCTAAGTTTTACTAGTGTCCTACAAGTGCATAGAAAAGAGCTCGCCAGCCAAGTCGTGTCATATCGTAGTTTATTAAAATGTCAGGTCCTCGTTACTTTTTCCCTGTTTGTAACGCAGTACCTCACATAACAATGTGAAGTTGTGCAGTAGTATGTTCTGTACTGTCGTATGGCAAGAGTTCAACCTGGTGCCACAACGCAAGCCGCCCGATAGACCTTTGACGTGGTTTAACGACTGTTATCTTAATTGACTACAACCGGGACCGACTTTCTTCGTGCCCTCCAAAGCACGGAAACGCTCAGTTCAATTGCCACTATGCGGTCACCAATCTACAGAATGACCGCGCCGACGGTTGCTTAACCCACTGATCGTTAACCGTCCCATGAGCACAACTGGCTATGAGCGCCTCAATGCAGTTGTGTTAAAACGTTATATTTAGAAAGTATCGTAAATGGTAATCACAACCAGCAGAATGATGATAACGCATACATTTGTGTATGTTGTGTGTTAGATCGTGGGTGCGTTATCAGTGGCCCGTGCTCGGTATCACTCGCGATCAGGTGGCAGCTATCAGAGCCATGTAAACAAACACATAACACCAACACAACATCAATAAATACTTGGACGCTTAATCACCAATAATGACGACTCACCGAGACTTGGCTTTTAATTACATCAGCTACACTACAAGATTAGGCGTACCTAATACATAATGCACAGTGTATAGAGCGCTTATATCGGTAGGTTTCATATTTGATGCGCCCATAGCCAGTTGCGCTTACCGGTCAGTAAACGATACGTGGGTTAAGCAAACCTTGGCGCGGTCATTCCGTAGATGGGTGAGCAAAGTGGTATTTGAACTAGGAGTCCCTGTACTTCGCAGAGCACGTACAAAAGTCGGCTAACTGATGATTGAGATTACAGTTGTTAAGCCACGTTAAAGGCCTTAGGGCGGCTTGAACAACTTTGACACTAGGTTGACCACTAACTATACGATAATTAACAAAAAAAACGTTATTTTCTATGATTAAGGAAGTGTTAAGATCATACAACTCACAGACTCAGGGGGGAGCTAATGGCGTTTCAATAACGACCAAGTTCGATAGCGACAAAGTTAAACAGAAGCAATGTCGATAGAGTTTATATCACAAGTTACTACTGTACCATCAAGCCCCGATGGCGAAGATGGTTTAATATCATTCAATCATCATTGTATTATTACATATTAACGCGTACAACCAAGGAACCAAATCGAAAACGTTTGTTCTTGACCTTCTTCTTGTTTTCTACTGCCGGCCACTTGTCTTCGTCGAATTATAAATACAGTATAATGTGATCTTCCCCTTTCGCACCACAGCCAAAATACTAGAGTACAATGTAGGAATATGCATGAGATGTTAAATGTCAGCGCTCTCAATGTAATACGTGTAGGTACCTATGTAAGTGAAGCGAGGAGCTATGTTCCAAGCCGTGACGTCACCGCTGTTTGGACAACTATGTCAATGTTTGGCTTCAACTCGCCTCCTTGATTACTAATTCTTATTTAATAAAGCAAATCCGACCGAATTCCTTTAAGTTAATGCCTTTACGAGACTCAACTATGTATGAAAATTGTTACTATCTGGAACATGGACACGACTTTACGAGACAACTATAGATAGACAAAGATGTATCTTTCCGTGGCTCAGTTGTAGAGTGAAAACCTAATTAGCATGAACATGATGAGGTCGTGCTGAGAGCTGATCTTGGGTGCGCGACACAAAAGTTCGATACATAGTAAAATGCGCTTCCCCGCTCGTGGACGTAATGAGCGCGAAAGTTGTAAGAGCTACGAGTATCGGGGTCACAGCGATAATACTACGAGCCGCCTTCAACACGACGCCTGTGTGCCATTGTATAAGTATAATGTACGTATACCTATATTGAATATCTCAATACATGTAGGTATCGCGCTAGTTGACATTCAGCGCACACCGAGCGCCAGCCACTAACTCATGAACTTCCACTGACAGTACTACCTGTACTACACACTCGAAATATGAAGGAAGCAACAACCGGCTTTATATAATAAATACATATGATTTGTTCAAAACATTTCAATTTTATATCGCTAAGGCCGACAAGAGAGACAAGAAAGACGTGACCGGAACCGTACGGACCGTGACGCTTAAGGATGTTTCATTGTAGTTCCTGATTAGTACCATCTTTAAGAATGATATCATACAAAAAATTAAAATAATATGATCTTATCGTATGAAGCCATGCTTGATGTGAGACTATGATACGATACTACTTTACTCCCAAGACATAATATTTTTATTTACACTATCATAATAATGTGGTGCTACTGACCTAGTCTAAAAGTTTGCAACAAGCTGGCCTCTGAGCAGCCGCACTCCGAAAACGTTTACTTTCACGCCACATTAGCTAACAGTCGCGGTCTGTGATCAAGTCACCGCTTCAAGTGGTTCAACATTATGTGACATGATTGTGATGGCACACGCACACACACGCACACACACGCAGGCACGTTCGGATTATATCAGCTGGATGAACAGCAGTTCAGGGTGTACGACACAACGCACACTCTTGCTGTGAGTAGTATGAACGTAAGAACTGTCTAAATTCTATACGTAACATCAGTACACACAAATAACATCTATCCCCTTATATGGTTCCGTACGCAATCGGACTGTCTGTCCGTCTGTCGCCAGGCTATTTTTACGAAAGATGACTCTTACAATAAATTCATACTCTGTATAGGTACTATCGTTAGTGTCAGCATTTGACCTAATTGAATAAATGATTTGATTTCGAATAAGTTCCTTACTCGCCTACGTTTGTTTCATGTAGGAATCGAACTTGCGATCTCGCTATGCAGTGGCAATGGTGTGGCGACCGCCTAAATGATGATGTGCTTGTATGTAATAAATGTCTGCATGCATGGGACTGTGCCAGTGAGTGAATGAGTGAGCAATAGTGAGTGAATGAGTGAGCACGTACCTCTCCGTTCCCGTCGGCGTCGAAGATGTCGATGACGCGCTGCACGAGCGGGTTCTGCTGCAGCTCGGGCAGCGACATGAACTCGTCGATGGAGAGCGCGCCCGAGTTGTCCAGGTCCAGCTTGCGGAACCGCTTGCCGAGCCGCCGGATCTCGTCCGCGTCGACTGCGCACACATCACACATCACACCACCGCTGCCCGCCGCGCTATCTACTCTGTACTCAGCCTACTGCGCTCTACTCGGATCGATCATCGCATTCTTCGCGCTAATACATTATACACAAGTATCGACCACCGATGCCCTCGGCGCGGCGGAGCGACCTCGCGCTGGGCTCTGGGCCTCTGGCGTCGCGTGCGTCGCGTCCGCCGCTCGGAGTTCGGACTCGTCGTCTCGTGTCGCGTTTACAGCATGCACCGCGACATTTTATAGATGCATCACATTCAATACGGTACTACTCAATACAGTTCATTCACAAATAATAAATCCTAACGTATATCGTTTGTAATGTTAATGTACATAATAAGTAATATCGATACAACACGGACACATTTACTACGCGTGTACTGCTAACAAAAGATTAAGTAGGTACGTAAACGTCGTAAACATACAGGTCTAGTGTCTGTACAAAGAGTTCGTCGGAGGGCAACTGTCTCTGCACTAATGAGATGGTGAACAAGCCCGCCTGCCCGCTGCGAGTGCAACGCAGCGCGCCGCGACACTTGTTTACCCCAAATATATATTCCGGCCATGAATATTGTAACGACCGCCCCGGCGTTATCGCATAATGCGTCAGTTCGTGCGATGGAGCCGTCGTATGTACACAGACATTTGCATAGAACCAACTAATTATACAGTCAGCCACGAAGAGCCTGCTCCGCGATCGAGTCGCGCTCACGTTCGCGCTCGCGTCGCGGACGAGACGCGCGGCTCGCCCCGGCCGCGACGCCCCGTCGCTCCCGTCTCCCGCGCTACTTGACTACAATGACTACACCCAGTGCCAGCTACAGGCGACGTGGGCGACGTCACAATGTGAACAAATGCAAATTATAACACGTGAGCGCACACAGATTAACTTTTATCGACCTTCGTTGTTGGCTGTACCGTTCTATTTATAACATACAAAGCAATACTAAGGATGCCCGCTGATTACACATTCCTCTATGATGTCCAATAACGTGATAGTACAGCTATGACATTGTTATTTACTACGAATCTAAAAAATTGCAATGTGTCTGTTGGTTCAAATTGCCACGACATGCTATGAGGAGAAAAGGCGCTAAATCTTGTCGGAACGTCAACGTTGTGAGGAAACGTGTAATTCAGCCGACGACCCGGTACAGATATATCGAGTGCGACAAGCGGCCGTGTTCGCGAGCACGCCGCCCGCCGGCGACACCGACCCTCTCACACACAACATTAACTAACACAAGCCACGAAAAAGGTCAGCGTCAATGCATCACAAACAGTAGTCGCTCTACGCGCTAATGCCGTCACAATCTGCGACGAAGCGTCAGTCTTTTAGGTCGCTGAACACTTAGCGAAGCGAAGCGTTGCGGCCGGGAGCTATTTCAGTGCGCCGAGAGCACGTCGACGACACCGCCGAGCCGCCCGGTCTTCGGGATATGTTTCCACAATATTTCAAACAACATTTAGTGTAAAACCTGCTCTAAGTCAGTCATGGCTATTTTACCGCCAACTGACAGACAAAAATTTGAATAACCTAATTATAATATTTACAAAAGAGGGCAGCTTTATATTTTGTTTTAGAAAAGTAGCATATAAAGTATGCATCAAACGAAGTAACATCCAATAGCAGCATGTCTAGAGGGGTGGGGTTTGTTATGTACAAGTAGCTGACCTCTCTCTCCCGGTTGCATAGATTCCTCGCCTGAACACTCATGGTAGCATCTAATACATCCATAGCTTAAAATATCTAACTAGAAGGCGGCTGTGACGCGGGATGCACTAACAAAACATAACTATGGATCTTATGTTAAACTCATCCAGAACAATTTTTTAAACTATAATGTTACATTGAGGCAGAGGAATTATGCAAATATTCAGCACATTATCTCAACAGTGTGTCCATACTGTCCGTACAACACAAATGATACAAAAGAACACAAGTGTAACAAGCAAACAAACAAACAGAACAAGGAAAATATCAAACTCATACTGTACATATTTTAAAATATATATTCATTTGCTAAAAACTCCATTGTCTTTATTGTATTAAACCATCAACAAGTTAACTAAAAAAATATGAAAAACTGTCAGCACTGAAAAATATAATAATGCAGTGAACAATGTTAGGTTCCACGACAGGTAACACTGTAACATTGTAACATTGCACTGCCACCGTGCCACCCATACATCTGATACATTTGTTAAGATAGTACTTTGCAATGTGTTCATAGAATTACAGAAAAATTGTTCTGGACGCTAATGTGTGTGCGTGCGGTACTCTAACATGGAGATGAACATCGGAGGCGAGTGACACTACGACACTCACAGTTCTCCACCTTAAAATCAATGCAGTTTACACGCGCTGAAAACAAACCTCTTGTTATGCTTTATTTGCACACCCTACACAATACACATACTGTATGTAATGTCATTATGTCAGGTGGTCTCTCTGCTCGCTCGGGGACGAGCCAGTGTTAGCCACAGTTAGTAGAGTACATAGAAAGCAACTCATTCATTACTATGGTCATGGAAAACAGATAACAATTTATGATCACGTTATTGCCTTATTTGAATACATTATTTATTTCCAAATGTTTTATTCAAGCTACTTAAAGATATCTCTAGAACACTTGAGGCAAGAACTAAGCAATTAATATCATAGTTTTAAATGAAAAGATAAAAAGATTAGAATCGGAAAGAAGAGATGTTAGACAAATATTATCATGTTCAATACTCACAGTTTGAACATAGTTCCATGGGAATAGAATTCTCGTTACCCTGCAAGGATAAACATTTGCACACCATTATTTGTGAGAACAGTACGTACTGGACGCGTACACAGATGACGACCCTACTTGAATTAACACATAAAAACTTCAAAAATGAATTTATAATCTCCTTTGAGATTGTGAGCACCGGTTTCATTCGAGAAATAGGACCCTTTTGGCCTAAAATCGCTAAATTTTATCTCTGCATATTCAAACATCATGCACATCACATTTATACTAACCATTTTCTGTGTTTTTAATGAACTTTGTATTAAATATCAACAATAGCCGCAATTTATCGAAAATTTAGCACAAATTTTATTCAGTCGCAAATGAAAGCGCACTACACCTTCGCACCATCGATCTAAATAAATGCACAGATTATAAATTGGTACACAGATTCAAAGGAGAGATTTAATATCATTAGGTTTTGCCATTTCTAGACGTTCACCAAGATAGGTAAGTAATGATGGTAATTCAAAACCGAGCAGATTACACAAGTAATTCCTATGACCTAATGCTCACAGCAGCAGTTTTTACTTCCAAACATGACACATAATATATTTTTTTATAATAGGAATAATTGCCCTTTCCATTAAAACTTTCCGTTAAAGAGACAAAAAATTATTTAAGTGCTTTAAAGTAATACACAATTTAGTGATTTGTTTTGGTTTCAAATTTATTGTACCTAAACAACCTTTTTGTCTTTTTAAAAATAGCATCTATCTTGCATGTCATAAATTATTTATTATTGAAACTAAAGACACACAGTTTTTAATTTTGATAGGTACCGAACGAAATTTGAAATGATTAAGTTTAGTAGGTAGGTAATGATTTTAAATTAAAACGCTAATATGTAAATATTTCAGTAGATAAGTTAGGCATTTTAAGGTAAAATGCGTGTTCGCGTTAATTCCCGTATTCTATTAAACATGCAACGCGAGAGTTTAAAAGTTATGAGATACATATTGTTCGCAAATAATTATAAACGTTTGATTTTATTTATATAAATTCGTGAGATTGCATTTTTTCTAGTTTATTATTCTCTATATCTACATTTAAACTTGAAATAATTATGCTAACGATATTATTACTTAAAAACGGAACGTACAAGGACGATAAATGGCTAGGTTGTCAAAATTAAATGTCAATGTCAAAGTCAGCCGCTGCCCCTCCCGTCCCGCTTTCTTCCCCCCCTCTCTTTCAGAAGTTCCAACCATGGCGGCCGGGGTAGGTTAAAATTTATCGTGAAATATCTATTGAATCTATGCGTTAAATTACTCGCAACTATGAAACAAACTAAATTTATATCAGTATTGACGTGTGGTATCTTTATTTTTATAGGTACTTTACACTTATCCGGAAAACTTCCGTGCATACAAGGCGTTGATCGCCGCACAGTACTCCGGAGCCGATGTGAAAGTAGCTCCTAACTTTGTGTTCGGTGAAACAAACAAGTCAGATGCTTTCTTGAAGAAGTTCCCAGCCGGTAAAGTGAGTGCAAATGCAATATGTAAATGTGTTAATTCCGGTGTGTCGGCATATTGTGAGGGTGACGTGTAATTTGTGATATTATGTTGTAGGTGCCAGCTTATGAAAGTGCCGACGGCAAAGTTCTGCTCACAGAAAGCAATGCTATCGCATATTACGGTGAGTGTTTTAATGTGAAATACTTATGTAGTGATACAATTTGTATTCTTACATTCTAACCTACAAATGTGTATTAGGCAGTGTTTTATCACATAACTAGTAATGGTAACTCCGGCTTGCTGCCAAAAATAACTTATAGGTCTGTCAGTAGTAAGAATTGTTAATTTGTCTTAATAACGTTTTTTCTAAGAGCACAGAAATGAAGTCAGACTCATTAAATAATAAATATCTTTGTATTACTGGCATGTAATGTTAGAAGTTTTACAGGTTTTCACTTTATATTAAGTTTAACAGCTGTTGGTTAACATTGATCAATGAGTGGGTCATTCCTTAGTAAATATTATCACAGCTGATAACAAACTTGTGATGAAATATCTATAACTAACATGTAATGGTGGTCTATTTATTTGATTGAAGCATTATTGAGTATCAACCACTATTATATTTTGTAAAAAATATGCATATCTGTTAATTTATTATATACAAGAGTAGCCCACATAATTATAATATCTGCAACAACTATCTATAATATACATGCCATTAACATAGTGAAGTAATGTACTGTCATCATATGGCGGTTGATGAACTTTTTGTACATATCTCTCTTTTTCAAAATCTTGTAATCGATTTGGATAATTATGTCGGTTACAGTGGCCGACAACGCTCTGCGCGGTGGAGACCTGGCCACACAGGCGCGCGTGTGGCAGTGGGCCTCGTGGGCCGACAGCGAGCTGCTGCCCGCCAGCTGCGCCTGGGTCTTCCCCTACCTCGGCATCATGCAGTTCAACAAACAGGTACGATTATATGACCCATTTCGACTATTTCTTCGATCAGGATCGCTATTATCGTTTATCCAACATTAACCCTTTCGCCTACCGAGCTTCCGAGGGTGACGTATTAAGCGTGACGTTTTCCCGCCGCAGAACGTCGAGCGCGCGAAGCAGGACCTGCTGGCGGCGCTGAAGGTGCTGGACGCGCATCTGCTGACGCGCACGTTCCTGGTGACGGAGCGCGTGACGCTGGCCGACATCGTGGTGTTCGCCACGCTGCTGCACGCGTTCCAGCACGTGCTGGACCCCGCCACGCGCGGCGCGCTGCAGAACGTGTCGCGCTGGTTCACGACGCTGGCGCACCAGCCCGGCGTGGCGCGCGTGCTGGGCGCCGTGCCGCTGTGCGCCGCGCCGCCCGTCTACGACCCCAAGAAGTACCAGGACCTCGCGCCCAACAAGAAGGTGAGCTCTTCGCGTGGACGTCGTTACTAGCGGGGCGTCCCGGAGTTCTGGACTATACTTTTGACGATATTCGCCTTAAACCCGATGGTGCTCCGTTTTCAGGACGGCGCCAAGAAGGAGAAGAAGCCCGAGAAGAAGGAGCAGCCCAAGAAGGAGAAGAAGGAGGAGGCGCCCGCCCTCGACGACGAGCCCGAGGAGAAACCCAAGGAGTCCAAGGACCCCTTCGACTCCATGCCTAAAGGGTACGCCATCCGTGTCGCTCGTATCTGCTGCGCGTGAATCCGACCTTTGCTATGTCGATGAATTAAATGTTACATTGTGACGTTTGTGACTCGTATGAGGTGTCTGCGTATTATATACGCCGTGTCGGTTCTATCGGGACGTCGAGTTTCGTCGCGATATATCTAAATAAAAAATTACTGTATTTCAGAACTTTCAACATGGACGACTTCAAACGCTGCTACTCGAACGAGGATGAAGCTAAGTCGATCCCATACTTCTGGGAGAAGTTCGACCCCGAGAACTACTCGATTTGGTACGCGGAGTACAAGTACCCCGAGGAGCTGGCCAAGGTGTTCATGAGCTGCAACCTCATCACGGGCATGTTCCAGCGCCTCGACAAGATGCGCAAGCAAGCGTTCGCGTCCGTGTGCCTGTTCGGAGAAGACAACAACTCCACCATCTCGGGCGTGTGGGTGTGGCGCGGCCACGAGCTCGCCTTCCCGCTGTCGCCCGACTGGCAGATCGACTACGAGTCCTACGACTGGAAGAAGCTGGACCCCGCCAGCGAGGAGACCAAGAAGCTGGTGCACGACTACTTCGCGTGGGCCGGTCAGGACAAGCAGGGCCGCAAGTTCAACCAGGGCAAGATCTTCAAATGAGTCTGTTCGCCCGCTGTCTATTGTAAAAAGAACTCGCATTTATTTTGTACTGCACCGCTCCGTCTGGCCGGCCGACTGCTCCTATCTGTGTTAAGCCGCCAGTTGAAATAAATTGTTTTTTATTTATTCTTTCGTGTTTCTGTCTGCTCCTCGCCCCCGCCGTTGCGATATCAGTCGAGCTGAGTGGTCATTAATGACCTTTACAGAGGATTTATTTAAAAAACATCCACCAGTAAGATATTGTATACCTACATACCCGGCTTTATGATTTTCAATGATGAGGGAAATGTTTCAAATAAAACACAGTAAATGGAAAGCAAAATTCATATTTTTCACGTCTCAGACTTTTGCCTAACTGATAGATTTTTGTTTAACATTATTACATACATTTCTTAAATATTATTGCGTTACTTGAAATCAACTATATAACGTTACAATAGAATCGCTAAAGTAAAAGTTGCGAGCAAAACGACGCAGGTAGATAAGTACAAAGAAGTAAGTGAAGCAGGTAGGATAGTTGAACGACTGTGGCGTTACATTCAAAGGATACAAGTGAAAACGTTAAGATGTAAGTATAAGTACACAATAATAATAGTTTAAATGCATTTAGTTGTTGCGCGTGAACGCTCTGAGCGCTGAGCTGCACTGCACAGACTAGCATCTAGTCTACCACTGAGTTGCCGCAGTTAGACGAAGTAGGCGAGTACCGACACTAGACAACGCTTACGCTACTCTACGATATACGGCGGCGACTGTACGAGGCCTACACTCGCTACTCCGCAGCACCGCACAGCGCCACCTCGTTCGCCTCGGTCGCTCATACAATATCACATCATTGACAACACAACATTCTTATTGCATTCTTCAATGGCCACTCAGAAACCTGCATTTGATAGAGCGTAGCAATCTTTGCTTTGGTTGCGTTTCAGTTTATGATTATGCATAGTTACATGTGTAGTGTCTACTGAGTTCTGGTTTGGCTTTCAGGTCCTGTAGGTACACTACTTTATCTTGAGAGTTATAGGTTCATACTAGCTTTTATTTTATAACCTAAAATGTAACATGTTTAACGAGATTTTTGAGTAGCCACACATTTAATAGACTTTTAAAGATCTTAACAATGAAAATCCTTTGAAGCAGCGAAGAGATTCACGTTCTAAGTGCGTTATCGCCTCACCTGATATCTATCTACTGATCGACGTAGAGCGCATTCCTCGCCGCTTCAAAGGACAGATTAACAATCCAACTCTACTTTATACATTTGGCTCTCATAATATTCTAATCTGATTCTTTATACGATTAAAAATACCATAATCGGCCATTCTGTAGCAAAGAAGATCCTGCGAGGCGGCCAAAGTGAAACAGTAAACATCTATTACATTAACGGTTTAATCATAATATCTATTGAATTGTTGTGCACAAATCACCATCAATATTACGAATCTAAAAGACTCGGTTAGTTAAGGTTAGTAAGTAAGGTAGGATTACTTTATATTTTATTTATCTGAAATAGATTGACTGCATTAGGTATCTACCGAAAATTTCATGAAGTTACCGTGTGAGGATTGATGAGCAGTATGAGCACGCGTCGACAAAGACCGCTGTACTTGTCCCAATAAGAAGGTACATTGTATAAAAAATAAGAGTGATGTGTAGTTGTGGTGAGTGTGGTGAGTGTGGTGACTGCGGTGAGTGTGGTGAGTAGTGGCGGGTGATTCAGTCACCGGTGAACATGACACACGAGCTCGTGGGCTCACGGAGCACAGGCCCGTCACAGACATAAGGCAGCGTGCACGTGACGCGACGCGACGCGACTACCACACTATCGTACACAAAACATTCACCTACCTCGTAAAAATCACAAGTTACATTCGAACAGTTCAATAAACATCAAAAATGCAAAGATCAACGGTGGCTAATAGGAGAAATATAAACGACGCTATAAATATACATATCATATATCTAATGAACCGGGTAAATTTACATCTCAAAAATGATAACATCTCCCCCCTGTCAGTAGAGAATATAATTTATAAAACGTTAAACTCGTAAAGTGCGCGTGCGGTGCGGGCGCGGCGCGGGTCAGTGCGGCCGCGGCTCCTGCGGAACGAGCGCGGGGCGGGCGCGGGCGCCGCGCGGCTCCGCGTGCAGCTCCAGCTCGGCGGCGAAGCAGACCGGCCGCGCGCCGCCCTCCGCAGAGCTGCGACACACGAGCGTTAGTAGGGACTCGGCAGGCGCGGCGGGCTCGGGCGCGGGCGGTCACCTGGGCGTGGCGGGCGCGGCGGGCTCGGCCGGCGTGCCGGGCTCTGCGGCCTCGGCCTGCAGCAGCGGCAGCTCGTCGTCGCGCGGCGCCGCGTGGCACTCGCAGCGGCAGTGCTCGGGCTCCACGTAGCTGAACACCACGCCCGGCGCCGCGCCGCCCGCCGCCGCCGCCGGCAGCGTCTGGATGCGTTTCGGTTGCTTGCGTCTCTCCGGCACCTCCTCGAAATCTATCCATTCCGTCTTCGGCCGGGTTTCTGTACCTGTGCGTGATGCGAGATCAACTTTTCTTACGTTCCGACCGTCTTATAACGTCTACCGCCTTCATACGAAATTCTTTAGTTATAACGTAATATGTAAGTGCGTATATGGATATCGCCTCTAGTGGAAACTCGAAGACGTCGTGAATTTTAAATATCTCATACAAAATTTAACCGATATAACGATTACAGATACGTTGCTAATTTTCAATATTACCGTCTCCTCCACTGCGGGTGCGGACGCGGTCGGTGCGGGGGGCCGGCGCCGCGGCCACGGAAGACGTCCTCGGGCGCCGCGGCAACCGGATGCGCAGGCGGTCGGGCGGCGCCGGCGCCGGGCCGGGCGCCGAGGCGGGGCGCGACACGCGCGGCGCCAGCGCGGCGGGCCCGGGCGGCGGCGGCGCGGGCACGGTGGCGCGCGGCCGCTCCACGCCCGTCACCAGCACGCCGCCGCGCTCGCGCACCGGCACCATGGGCAGCGCCACAGAGCGCTCCTGCGGCAGCGTAGTGGGCACGTACGGCAGCTCCTCCTCGAACGACTCCTGCACCACCAGGCCGCGCCGCTCCACGTCGTTGCCGCCGCGGGGTGGCGCCGACTCGGAGCTCGGTTCCGACTCCGACGAATCGCGCACCCCGTCCTGCGGCGACGGCGGCGTGGCGGCGGCGCCCGTCTCCACGGGAACGGGCACGCCGATCTCTCGCTCGAGCGCCGGAGGAGAGCCGCCGACGGCGGCTACTTCTCGCGTCGTCGAACTTCGAAACTCGTCGGGGTCGACGAAGCTCGGAAACGAGCCAGATATTTCACTCGTGACGCTAGGCGTCTTCGTTATGCTAAATTGAGTACTGAACACTTGTTCGCGGCTGCCTACGTGGGTCGTGAATATGATTCTCTCTTTTCGTCTCCGTCGCGTATCGTCGACGGTAGGCGCGGGCTCGACCTGCTCGATGCTGGGGGCCGCCTCCGGGGTGCAGTCTGCGGGACGAGCGCTCGGCGTGGGGACGCCGCCCGCGCTTCCCGCGCTTGCACTGCCGGCGCTCGGCGATCGCCGCTCGGGCTCCGCATCGATAGGTCGCGAAGCGGCGGGCGTGACCGCGCCGCTCGCCGGTGTGCTCGGCGCGCGGTCTTGGGGCGCGTGTTCTGTGGGCGATCGGAGCGGGATGATAATACTGCCGTCGGGAAGAACGGTTCGGTGGACGGGCTTCTGAGAGGTGGATTGAACGAACTCGCGGTCAGGTGGTACGCGAGTCTGCGGCGCGGAGGCGGGACGCGGTGGCTCCCGGTGCGTCGTGACGTCCGCGGCGGTCCGCTCCGGCTCCGGCTCCCTCCGCGCGCCGCTGGAGCCAGGCCGCTCGTCCGGCGGTGTTCTCAGAGGAATGTGGATAATTCCGTCCCTCGTGTCTTCGTAGTACTTAAGTTTTTCTCCGCGGCGCTGCGTGGCCGCCGGTTGTGGAGTAGTCACGATGGCCCGCTGCTGCTGAACTACCGGAGAACCCTCGCGCGAGCCGGGTGACGGGGACGTGCCACTTTTTCGGGGCGTCCGGAATAAGGACAACACCGATCCTCGTATCTTGCCTGCGGACGATGGAGTCGCTGATCGGTCTCGACTCTTACTTCGCGATCGACCCTCTGTGAGACTTCTCTTTCGGCGGAGCGCGTCTGATGGTGAGTCCGGAGATGCGATTGTTTCGCGTGATTTAAATAGGGAACAGAAGGATGATTTGCGGGACACGGGCACCCCGGCCGGCGAGGGCGTGCGGCTGTCCCGAGGCGCGCGGCTCCGCGCCGCCGGGCTGACCGGCGCCGGCTCCACGCGACCCACCAGCTCTGTGGGGCGCACTGCACGCTCGCTGTGCCCCGTCAGCTCCAGTGTCACAGGCTTCCGAGCGATTTCCTCGCTGACATCAGAGGCGGTAGGTTTTCGTCCGCTCGTGGACGCTTCCTCTTCGGTTTCCTCATACTCGTCATCCGGTTTAAGTTTAATTCGAATGATATCTTTAGTGCGGTTTCCAGTCTTGTACACTTCGGGTTCGGAAGGTTCTCGGCGAACTCGGGGCCTCGCCCGTCTCTCCTGCGCTCGGGCTCGATTCTGTGTCTCCTTTTGTAGTTTGTCGTCGTCCGGTGCGACCGGTGTGACTACAGTGGGGACCGTAGCGGGCGGCGGTGCGGGAACAGGAGAAGGCGACGGCTCCGCCGGGGTGACGGGCGGCGGCGGAGCGGGCGCGGGCTGCGGGGACGGTGGGGGCGGCCGCGACGCTCGCTCCACGGTGGCCTCCGTCCGCACCTCGCGGCGGTCGCGTGCGTCTACCGGCGCCGGCGGAGCGCCGGGAGGCGAACTCGCGCTCAGTTTCGCGATCTCGAGAAGACGCTCCTCCACGGCCGCCGCGCAGATCTCCGGGTCGGTCTCGATGGGTTTCGGGCCGCAGAAGGACGTCTCCAGTAGCATCCTGTGCGGGGAGGGCGAGCGCGACACGCCCGACACGACGGACAGGCGCGACACGCGGCTGGCGTGGCTGAAGGCGGACAGAGCGGAGTGCGCCGAGCACTGCGAGCCCACGCTGGACAGGCGGCTCGTGCGGCCCGACACGGCCAGCAGCGCCGCCTCCGAGCCCTGGCTGTCCTTGCGCGAGTGGCGGCGGGAGGCGGGCGGCGGCGGCGCGGCGGGCCGCGGCTCGCCCGGCGCGCCCTCGAGGAAGGCGAGCTCCTCCGTGGACGAGCGCAGCTCCAGCGCGCCGTCCTCGCGGAAGCCGAGCTCGAGGCGCGCGCGGGAGTCGTCGCCGCCGCCCGCGAACAGGGCCAGCTCCGGCGACGAGTCGCGCGAGTCGTGGTGGCTGGAGGACGAGGCGCGCGAGATGTCGATGCGCGGCGCCCCCGCGCCCAGCGCGCCCGCGGCCGGCGTGGAGTGCGAGCGGGCGCGCTGCTCGGGCGGCGCCAGCGACGTCGAGCACGCCGGGTCCTCCCGGATCTCCGGCAGCCGGAAGCTCTGCTTCGTCTCGGGGCTCGACTGTAAATGCGATGTGATGTGAAGTGAGGCGTGATCGACTCGTCGTTCCGTGCGACGTCGAAGCGAGAGAAGAAGCGCATAGAAGAAGGTTAGGATACGTACTGGTCTCACCTCGTCAGAGACGTCGTGGTCGAAGGAGGCGATGGGCGCGGGCCCGCGGCGCAGCTGGCGCACGGGCGCGCCGCTGGCCGCCATCCGCCGCGGCCCCCGCTGCGCCGCGCCGCACTACTGCTCGCCTACTGATGCTGCTGCCGCATCACCGCCCTCCGCTGCAACCGAAACGTGCACGTTACCGGGGCACATTACATCGTCTACAGGTCGCCGTCCTCGTTCGTGCCTTGTTCTATTCGACTTACAATCCGTCCGTGGTATCTACCGCGGTCTCGACGATAAATTAAAGTAAATGCCACTAAGTACTTGAATAAACGTTGTTCACGCGTGCACGGGGGGCTACAGACGCGCGGGGCAGGCGACGCGCGGGGCAGGCTCGCACGGGGGGCTACAGACGCGCGGGGGAGGCGACGCGAACGGCGAGCGGTCGCCGACGCATGCATTCGCCCATGGATCATACTAAGCTACGGTTGTAGCGTAGATTATTAAATTTAATTTTGAATTATTGTATTGTACTTGCATTTGTTGAAGTCAATAAGAACTGTAATAGTGTCATTGTCGTTTAATTGAAGAGGCCTTCCTCCCTAACATTTGGCGACCGTGTACTAAGTAAGAAGCTGCAAGGAAGCGAAGGGCCAGAGCGTGGCCATTTTCGAGAGTCACCCACGCGGTACGCCACGCCGCGGCGCCGCGCCATCGAGACCACCTAGTACTACACGACGGCGAAATTGCTGGAAGCGGGACCAGAGGAGGCTGCTATCACCTATAGTGGGCACCGCGGCACGTGGTTTGTCCTAGGGAAGTATTGCTCGTTCCTATCACTTTCCGTTCCCGATTTCTGCCTATATTTGTGTACTAAGGGTTTGCCTGCTTCCTCGGGTATAGCTTGGTTACTATTTTAACCGCATTTGGCAGATTCATGCTATTTTATCTGGTGATTCAGTTTACGTAAGGTGATTCAGTTTACCTATTTTAAATACGTCTATATACGTGTGTTATTTTTTTCTAGGTAATTCAGTTTACCTAGGCTGTATTATATTATTTGGTGCCTATACATAAGCCATATACCTAAGTAAGGTTTAGGTATTGTGTTAACAGGTTACGCCTTTTCTATTTTCTATTCTGTTAGTTGGCTTTTTCGACTGCTTTCCTGTATGTACTAATATTTAGGTCCCTATTCAGTGTTTATATAAAAACTGTTGCACCGCTTCAAGCCTTGCACTGCATCCGCTTCAAATCGATTTGCCGAACGCTTTCAGGAATCGTCGGCTGTACCTACGCGCTCCCTCCCGGGTCCCTCCAAAGACATCACGCCTCGTGCCGCGCGGGCGTCGCGAGAGTAGCAGGGCGGCCATCTTGTCGTGCATCGTGCGCACGGCGGGCGGCGGCGCCGTGTCACCACGTGGCTGCAGCCACGCCTGGAGTTTTGGTTTGATGCACAAATCATTACCTATTTCATTGTTTGTTTTGTCTCAGATATTGTGTATTTAAAATGACAGATACGGAATGCAAAAGTGAGTTAAGTGAACTTATTAGAAAACGAGGGAATATTAGAGGACGTTTAACTAAATTATGTGATTATATACAGGAAATTCAAAAGTCAGATAGTGCTCTAAGTAGTGTTAACATAAAAGAATTAAGTAAACGGTTAGATAACTGTCAAGAACTATTCAGGCAGTTCGATCAAATTCAAACGTTAATAGAAAACAGTTGTGATGAATCCGATATAAATGATCAAATATCTCTAAGGGATTCTATAGAATCTAAATTTATTTCTGTCATGTCAATTATTGAGGACATTCTAGACAAACAAGGCGTCGATAAAGACAAATTTAATGATGCTTGTAGCCAAAAGTGCTCCCAGGCAACTTGCCTATCTCAACATGGTTTAAACTCAATAAAATTGCCGACAATTAAATTACCACTGTTCAATGGAAATTACTTAAAATGGCTAGAGTTCAGGGACACTTTTCAATCATTGATTCATCAAAACAATGCTATACCAAATATCAATAAATTTCATTATCTGAGATCCTCACTGGAGGGTGGTGCCATTGAAGTCATTAGATCTTTAGAATTTACCTCTGCAAACTATCAAGTAGCATGGGATTTACTTTGTGACAGATATAATAATGAAACAATTCTTATAAACAATCATCTTCAAGCGTTATGTAATATTGAAACTTTAAAAAGAGAATCGTTCAGAGATCTTAGAAAGTTAGTAGACATTGTTTCAAAAAATTTAAGAGCGCTCAACACTCTAGGTTTGCCAACTAGTCATTGGGACGCATTATTAATATTTCAAATTACTGGCAAGTTAGATACCAAAACAGGTGAAAAGTGGGAGGAATTTAAGAAAACTTTACCTAAGTTACCTACCCTAAATGA
Organism: Anticarsia gemmatalis; assembly: GCF_050436995.1. Lineage (NCBI taxonomy): Eukaryota > Metazoa > Arthropoda > Insecta > Lepidoptera > Erebidae > Anticarsia > Anticarsia gemmatalis. Next base: position 13,242,764 of record NC_134756.1, read on the forward strand.
GTTTTTTAGTTTCATTCGTAACCGTGCTGATGTACTAGAAACTACAGCAGTCACATCACAACAAAGTAATAGTGATAAGAGTAATTTTAATAAAGGTAGTCAATCCAACAATTGGAAAAATAAACAACTTGTAAGGTCTAATTCATTTGTCTCCTCGGCTGAGAACTTATGTGATTATTTGTGTTTATTGTGTAGCGAGCAAGGTCATCGTATACACCAATGCAATAAATTTAAAGCTATGAATGTACAAGATAGGATTAAAGAAACAGCTAGATTGAAGTTGTGTTCTAACTGTCTCCAAGAGGGTCATAGGTCTTTTCGTTGTCGTTTGAAACTTTCATGTAAGTTTTGTAAACAAAAACATAATAGTTTATTACATATAGATAAAGCAAAAAATTATAATAACACTGAGGAAGGTTCTAGTTCTACTGAAAAACAATTACCTGTGTCATTATCTGCACTCTCTATGAGTCAGGTGCTGTTGTGTACCGCTATAATAGAGCTAGTAAATGAAAATACTCAACAAGCTTACCTTGTTAGGGCTCTGTTAGACACAGGCAGCCAGTCTTGTTTTATTACAGAGCATCTGAAAAACAAGCTGGGGCTATTAGTTAAAATCACTGAACCGTTAAGGATTTCAGGTATTAATAATGTATGTTTTAATGCATCAGAGCGCTGTAATGTAAAGATTAAGTCAAGATTGAATTCTTTCAATTTAGATATTAATTGCATAATTGTACCACAGATTACAGGAGCATTACCAAGTGCACCAGTAAATATTTATGATTTAAATTTACCTAAGAATATTGCACTGGCTGATCCGAAATTTTATTGCCCATCAAATATAGATATGTTATTAGGTGTAGATGTTTTCTGGAACATTGTAGGCACTAAACGTATATCTTTGGGTAACGATAAACCCATTTTACAAAACTCCCACTTTGGGTGGTTAATTAGTGGTCGATTAAATGAATATAGTAATGAGACAGTCTTAACATGTAATTTTACTAAAGAGATTCACGATGATCTCAAAAGGTTTTGGGAAGTAGAAGAAATTAATTGCACTGATAACACTTCGCCCCAAGACAAAATATGTGAACAACATTTTTTAGAAAATATGAAACGTCTTCCAAATGGTAGATTTTCGGTAAAAATGCCATTCAAAGAAATTCCTGAAGAGGCCTTAGGCGATTCTTATTATTTAGCTAGGAAACGATTCCTTAATCTTGAGAAAAAATTCAGTAATAATCATAAACTTAAACAAAATTACACTGAATTTATTAAAGAATATAAGAATTTAGGTCATTTGCAGGAAGTTAAGCGTCCTGTGTTTGGATATTACTTACCACATCATGCGGTATTAAGAGAACAAAGTGAAACAACGAAATTACGTGTAGTTTTTGATGCCTCTGCCAAAACAACTTCAGGAAAATCATTGAATGACATACAGTATGTAGGTCCAGTGGTACAAGATGATTTGCTATCCATTCTATTAAGATTTAGAACTTATAGGTATGTACTAACTGGTGATATACAAAAAATGTATAGGCAAATAGAAATTGATCCCTCTCAGAGACATTTACAACTAATTCTATGGCGAGATGAGAGTTCTGAACCAATTAGGGTCTATCAGCTAAGTACTGTGACTTATGGGACAGCATCTGCGCCTTTTTTGAGCACTAGGTGCCTTATTCAGTTAGCTCAGGAATGTGATAATCCTATAATTTCGGATATTTTAGAACATGATGTCTATATGGACGATTTAACCACTGGCGGTCAGACAGAGGAAAATATTGCAAAAATATATGATGAGGTCAGTAGGGTTTTATCCTCAGCTTGTTTTCCTCTTCATAAGATACGCACAAATTGTCCCGAAGTAATACAAACGGAGACTACTTCTAAATCTCTTGATCTAAGTAAACACTCTTCTGTTTTAGGACTCAATTGGTCACCTCAGATGGATACATTAGATTTTACTGTAAATATGGATGGGAGTAAAAAACTTACCAAGCGTACTATTCTGTCATCAACTTGTAAAATATTTGACCCATTAGGGCTGTTAAGTGCATGTATAATTAAAGCAAAAATTATTTTACAGCAATTGTGGAATGAAAAGTTAGGCTGGGACGATCCTGTGCCATCCCATATAGAGAAAAGATGGGTAAAGATATCAGAGAATATAAATGATCTCTCAAAAATTAGTATACCAAGATATGTATTGTGTGATTCTCCTATATCAATTGAATTACATTGTTTTGTAGATGCTTCCCAAGAAGCATATGGAGCTTGTGTTTATTTAAGGTCAATTCATAGTGATAATTCTATAACGGTTAAATTGCTTGCTGCAAAAGCTAGGGTAGCACCTTTGAAATCTTTAACTATTCCTCGCCTTGAATTGTGTGGAGCACTACTCGGTGCTCAGTTATCGACAAAGGCACTACAATCTATTAAATATAAAATATCTCAGAAAATTATTTGGACAGATTCGACTGTGGTTTTAGGCTGGATTTCGGCTCAACCTAGCCTTTTAAAAGCGTTTGTAGCTAATAGGGTGATTGAGATTAATGAGCTAACACAAGGTTTTTCTTGGAGGCATGTTCCAACTCACCTCAACCCTGCAGATCTCGCTTCTAGAGGAGTAGACCCTCAGCATCTGAAAGATGAACCCTTGTGGTGGGAAGGACCCTCCTTCTTAAAGGAGGGATCAGCTGCCTGGCCACAGCAATCCTGTAATAATGTTGACTTACCAGAACTAAAAGTTCATGTCCATATAGATTCAACTCATAATTTGGTAGTAAATTTTAATAATCACTCTAGGTATAATCATTTAGTTAGGTCCATAGCCTACGTATTACGATTCATACATAACTGTAGGAACACTACTAAATTAACAGGTTCACTACAGGCTTGTGAGTTGAATAACTCAAAACATGTATTGTTGAAATTAAGTCAGCAGGAATCATTTGAGATAGAATTAAAATCGCTTAGAGAAGGTTTGGGATTATCAAAAAATTCAAAAATAATTAATTTAAATCCTTTTATTGATTCTGAAGGTTTATTAAGAGTAGGAGGTCGTCTTGACAATTCGGATTTTGATTTTAACAAGAAACATCCTATTATATTAGATTCTAAACATAGACTTACCTTTCTAATGATGAAAAATGAACATCAACATTTATTTCATGCAGGTCCGCAGCTGCTGCTGTCTGTGGTGCGAGAAATGTACTGGCCAGTAGGCGGGAGGGCCTTAGCACGCAAGGTTTATAAACAATGCACTATATGTACTAGATTTCGTGGTAAAACTATACAGCCTATAATGGGCAATTTACCAGCGGCTAGGCTAAGGGCTACTTTTCCTTTTCACTCAACTGGTACTGACTTTGCCGGACCTTTTCTAATATCTAGCAAAAAGGGTAGAGGTAATCGTATAACTAAATGTTATCTTTGTTTATTTGTTTGTTTAAGTACTAGAGCTGTCCACTTAGAGCTGGTGAGCGATCTTACTACATCAGCATTTATTTTATGTTTAAAACGATTTATATCTCGTCGAGGTAAGCCCTACGAGATACGATGTGACAATGGCACTAACTTCGTGGGGGCAAACAATGAACTGGGTAAGGTGCTTCGCTCCAGTCGTGACTCAGTCATTGATTTTAGTAGTCAGGAGGGCATAAAATTTAAGTTTAGTCCAGCTTATTCACCTCATTTTGGAGGGCTCTGGGAGGCGGGTGTGAAGGCAGCCAAATTTCATTTAAAGAGAACCGTAGGAAATACTTCTCTAACTTTCGAGGAACTGTCGACCCTTTTTACACAAATAGAAGCAATTTTAAACTCCCGACCTCTTTCTCCTTTATCTACCGATCCTCTTGACCTTAACCCTTTAACCCCCGGGCACTTCCTTATTGGACGGCCACTGACCACGGTGCCCTCTTTCGCAGCGGAAGACACCAGGCCGAACTACAATGTCATCTGCAAACTCAGACTGGATTTCTGGAAAAGGTGGTCTAAGGAATTTATAGCAGAGCTTCAGCAGCGTGTCAAGTGGCAGAAGAACGCTATTGGCCCTAAAATTGGAGACATGGTGCTGCTGAAGGAGCAAAATTTGCCTCCTCAGCGCTGGCGGCTTGGCCGCATAACACGTCTACACCGTGGAGCAGACAGTACCTGCCGTGTCGTAGACATTTTAACGACACGTGGAACAATTCGCCGTGCCATCCATTACGTTATCCGGCTGCCGGCTGAAGAAGAAGAGCTGGTTGAAAGATAGTCTTTCAACGTCGGGAGCATGTTCACGCGTGCACGGGGGGCTACAGACGCGCGGGGCAGGCGACGCGCGGGGCAGGCTCGCACGGGGGGCTACAGACGCGCGGGGGAGGCGACGCGAACGGCGAGCGGTCGCCGACGCATGCATTCGCCCATGGATCATACTAAGCTACGGTTGTAGCGTAGATTATTAAATTTAATTTTGAATTATTGTATTGTACTTGCATTTGTTGAAGTCAATAAGAACTGTAATAGTGTCATTGTCGTTTAATTGAAGAGGCCTTCCTCCCTAACAAACGTCGTGTACACCAAATTCATAATATATTTATGTTGACAAATCTGTAACCAATGGCAGTAGGCGAAAAGGTCGTGAACTCTGGAGATTATAGTGTTACCGACTAATACGGGAATAAAGAGTAGGTAGGTACAATCGAACCGCACGAAAATATCGCACGGGTGGTAGGTAAGACGGGGGCGAGCACTGACATTTCCCGATATCCCAAATTCATTCAAACGGATCGTGGAAATATCTACGCAACGTCGGTTAACGACCGAACACTTCGACCCGTAACCGGTAGGTACGTGAGAACTATAGCGATGAAACACTGCACCTCTCGTTGTCTATAGACGTCGGGATCGCGGGCCTCACAGGGGCGGCATCGCCTCGATACATTCACATAAAAGTTTGACAAGACGCGCTCGACGGACGAGCGACCGCTCGATACGCGAGCGCATCGGCCACGTCGCGGGGCGCGGGCTGCGTGCTGGCGAGCGGCGCTGCGCGGGGCCGTGCGGGGCTGAGCGGCCGGCTCGAACCTGCGGCGCGGCGGTCGCGCTCGGCGCCGAGTGGCGGCCGCGGACACATCGACGCGCGCCGCGCGCACCGCGCATGCGCCGCGCACGCGCCCTGGTCCCGCGTGGCCGCTCCGATCTACCGCCGGCTGTTGCACCGCCGCCGTGCCGTTACGTAACGCGCTCCCGACGCGGACCCGACGCGGTGCCGGTCGCCGCCGGAGCGCGGCTCAGTGCTGGCTCAGTGCGAGCACGGGGGTAGGCACGGAAGCCGCGGTCGAATCGATCGTTCGCGTCGGCCCCTCGTGTGAACCCACCATTGACATGAATTTTGATGACATCGCATCGCGTGCCGGTCGGCGCTAGCGTGTCTCTACCCTTATTGTATACTTTCTAATGTGCGATCGGAGTCTCCCTTCGTCCTTTTTTTCGTTCCGAATTTTGCATTTCCATAAAATAACACAATTATACGTGAGTTTATGGATTACCTACTAAACTTATCACCGACGTAACTGTCGCCTTCGAACTTCAACATCCTCTTTCCCTTTCATTTCCTCAGTCTGACTGATAGGAAGGCATAGATCTACACTACAGTTACCGTTTTTACATTCTTAAGTAAACATAAGCACTTATTCAATCTTTTTGAAGCGAATGCTCAAACTCGGTTATCTGTATGCACAGATATGCACAGATAACCGAGTTTGAGAGATCTGTGTCCAAGAGTATTAATATGCTTTAGAAGTAATCATCATTTGTTCAATCGATGTAGGAGAAAGTCGTGATGAAAAATGCATGCCTTAATTAGTTGTTAAACACACACATCTCGATGGTTTCATGAAGCAACATCTCCGTCATTTCGATAGTCTCCTATCGAAATGACGGAGATGTCGCGTCTCGCAAATGAAAAAAAAACGTATTTCAGTGTTTTTGGAAGAGGAGCTGGGGGCTTAGTTAACAACAGCCGCGCGGATCGATCACTGAAGGTAAGCTACGCTTGCCGAGGTTGTTCGGTGACCATCTTATGCATATTGACTTCCTGCGTCTTTCCGAAGGCACGTGTGGGTCCCGGCTGACATTGTCAAAGATCTCTGACAGTCGTTAACAGTAGCCAAAAGCTTAAACATCTGACATCCAGTCTTGCCGAAGGGTATCGTGTTGTAGCCCAGATAACTGGGTTGTGGGGGTCAGATAGTCCGGCAGTCGCTCCATGTAAAACACTGGAATTCATCTACACCTGGTGACACTGGAAGCCGACTCCAATATAGTTGGAAGTAAGGCTAGGCTGATATAGTGTTTTTTTTGGTAAATCACCTCCTAAGGGGTTAAAATAAGAGTAGTAGTGAGAGTAGTAGTAATAGTGAAAAACTAAAACATTGGAACTTTAACCGCCTTTTATTGCAGGAACAACCCTTGTAGTAAACAACCGTTTTCAAGTGAGTCAATTGAAAAGATTTTTTATTTAAAACAATTTTCTTTCGATGAGTTACATCCGAATTACAGAGGAATAACTAACACAAAAGGAAAGGACATGTCATACTATTTCATTGAAGATGGCTGTCGCCAAACTCAGCCGATGATATTTACCTAACGCGCACTGAAATATCAATGAAAAGGAATAAACGCCTATTACAAACTGAAATGACCAGCCATATTTGAATGACATAAGAGTCGTACTTTACACTAATACTTTGTGCTTTATGTCTTAATTCTATCAACGTGCTTTTAGTGTCATCTCTTCGGTTAGTACTACCTGGGTAGGTTTGCTACCTAAGTACTTGATATGGCACACGCGCCACTCCGACATGCCCCTTACTCTTGTGTTAGTTATTCCGTGCTTACATCACTTATTCGTTTATTTCTGTCGATTCATTATAAATGTTATGTTGTTTCGTTATTTGCATCACAAAACTGATCAAATTTGGACGTAAGAGAATTGTGTGCTGAAAAAAGAAATCAGTTTGAAAATAATAGACGTATTCTACATTATAGAATTCTCAAAAATATACCTACGCCACCTGGCCTGCAGATCCATATAATATAAATGTGATTAGCAATCTAACAATGGAGTAATGTCTGGAATTATGAGAAATTTCTTAAATTGAATGTCAAATGGGAGTGAAATTCAATCTGAACATCATATAACTTCAACTGACTGACATAGTGATCTATGAACGCACAGCTCAAACCACTGGACGGATCGGGCTGAAATTTGGCATGCAGGTAGATGTTTTGACGTATATATATAGGTATCCGCTAAGAAACGATTTTGATCAGTTCTTCCCCCAAAGGGGATAGAATAGGCTATGAAAGTCTGTATGAAAATTCTGCCCACGTCACAAACCACGCAGACGAAGCCGTGGGCAAAAGCTAGTAGTATTAGATAACTTTAATTCGGTGTAAAACTCAGCAAACACAGGAGACAATGAAATGATCAAACTACAATTTAGCATAGTACAGCGTCATGGAGTCGACCTCAACATAGAACTAGTGAGTAGTGCAAGTGGCTAGCTGTGCCACTCTTCTCCGTCCACTCCAGGCCAGTCCTGGCGCTAAGCGTAAGGTTTAAGCAAAATCTATGGAATTTCATCCCATGGAAGTAGTTGTTGTGGCAAGCATCATTCAGTTCATATTGTAACGGTGATCTAGTCATGTTGTCTAAGACCGGTAACAACGTTTTTTGCCCGCGGAAGGACACTGCTGCCCATGTTCTTACCACGAACTGAGATTCATTAGCATTTAGAATGTAGATAGTGGCATCATTCGACGTTGTAAGTTGTAATTTGAGTAACTTCTACTTCTTCCAGTTTCATTGAAACCGACTAACTGTGCAGGATCTCATTCATTGTGCAGCAGATACGCCCTCTATGCCGTCACTCTCCCAGTCCGGTGGGATGGATGACCGGCACGACCATTGTGATGTTCAGCGCGGGACTGATGATTTTACGTGCTCTTCAAGGCCCGGAGGTCTCCGACCTTAATATCTATATAAATTCTGAACAGTAAACTCAGTAAAGACGGATAGCGTGGCTCAGGATTCGAACCAGGCCACAGAGGCAGTTGTCGTAAGTTGATATTCATTTATTATTTAAACGCTCCAAGCCAACTTTTCGGACAACAAGTTAGCTGACATGTGCGGCAACATTATCTGAGGCACGGCAGTAACGTGCTTATTGTAAAACTACGGCATAGATTAATGTTTGTAGGGTTACAAACTTGGCTCTCCGTGAGATCTGATTACTTTTTGACAGTGCGTCAATGTTATGAAACGAACCGTCGGCACTTGGGCAGGATGTAATGAGTGGTAGTGAGCAGGGAAGTAATAGGCACGCGTTCATATTTAAACTTTATTCACAACAGAACATAGGGTTGCGATGTAGGTCGGTAGTGTCGGTACTAAGTACGCACAACACATCGCAAACAGCGGCTAGAACACCTTTATTATAATATAATATTATCGTAAACGTATTTATATCATATATATGTAATATGTTGCTTTGTGTGTAACGCGATTAGCATAGTAATGAGTATATAAATAAACATTTATATTTGACTTTTTACAGACCGCGAGTGGCTCGCGCTGCCGGCTCGGAGTATACGCGGCGCGCGGCTCCACTCGCTCTAACGATAACCTCTATATGTTGTTCATTAACTAGTGAGTACTTAATAAACATCAGATCACAATATATCATACATAGTAGTGGTCTAACAGCGTAACATCTAACTACTCTGTATACATCATGATTAACACGTCGGTGACTAGCTACGAGTTACCAGTTGCGAGTACCATGCTCGAACCTCATATTTATAATACAAGTTAATACTTATTTATTTAGTAGCAAGTTCTAAGTATTATTGTTGCATTTGGTCTAAATGAACGGGATCAACATCACGATATAGTACAAAAGCGGGAACGGTAGCGCACATCTATAGATACAACACTACTAGAAGAAGTTGCCACAGCGGCGGCCGACAGCGGCGTCAGTGTTCCGAGCGTTTGTGCTTCTCGTGCTGCGTCGAGACATCGCCCATCGCCACCTGTCCACCTCTCGGAACAAACAAACAATGCACCGACACACGACACACACTAGCTCGCCGATCCTCATCACCGTTATCATTATTGCTTAAACGTCTAGTCGTGTACCACACACTTGAACAACACGGCGAGCTCGCGCGTCCGACTGACATCGTCCGGCCGCGAGCTCGCTGACATGCGCGGCGACGTGCTCGCTCCGGTGTAAAGCTCACTCGTGTCAAACATTCATCCAATATACAAGTACTTATGCGACGGTGGGGTTGCGTCCTTAGCCAGTCGTTTACGACAATATACTAAGCGTTCTCTTTATCACATTATATACAATTTAGATATGAACATGATCCTAAATACCGATATTCTCCTTACGACGCTACAGACCAATATACATTGCCGTTCGTTCTCGGCCCGAACTCCGAATAGATATGAATTTTACATAGTCGAAACCGTACTATAGAATTATAAATATTTTTATGTTAGGTTATACACGTTATAATATTATAAAATTATAAATCTAGGCTCATTCGCAGTCCGAGCGGCTCGTTCAGTCGGAGTCGGAGTCGGAGGAGGGCGGCTGCGGCAGCGGCGCGGCGGGCGGCGGCTCGGCGGCGGCGGGCGGCGGCCGGCTCGTCGCCAGCGAGTACGCCGGCGCCGACTGCCCGGACGTGCGCTCGATGCCCACGCTGCAACAAGCCCGCGTCACTACCGCTCTGCCTCGCTACTGCGTACAGCGTGTACCCACTACGTACTATGTACCGTACTCACATGTACTCGTGGCGCGCCAGGTAGCGCACGTACTTCTCGGGCGGGTCGGCGTCGTGCTCCTGCAGCGACACGGAGCGCACGGTCATGTGGCTCACCTGCGTCGCCGGCATCGTGAACTCCACGAACGCGTGGCGCGCCAGCTCCGCCGGGATCTGGTCGTACGACGTCAGCGCCATGCGGCACACCAGGTTGTGCGTCGTGTAGGCTCCTGCACACACGCGAACGTACACGATGAGACACGGACGACTCGCACGCTATCGACGCAGATAGACGACGGTACAGACCCTGGCCCTCCTTGGGCAGGCGCGGCATGCGCCACACGATGGCCCGGTGCTGGTGCTCGTACTTGGCCTGGCCCGACGTCACCTCTATGAGCGACTCCTGCAGCGTGTCCACGGCGCCGAGGAAGCGCTCGATACCCTTGATCTTGCCCGTGCGCCTGAACGAAATCAATACCCATTTTAAAAATCAAATCTTTGACGTTTTGGCGCCCAACGTGGGACTTTTAACTCTGGTGTTAGTTATTTGTAGGAAATTCAAAGTCTAATCGCTAAAATCTACTCAAGTGTTATTGTTTTTAAAAACTTAATACAGAATGAGTTAGGGTACCTGTGCGCGGATTTAACAGATCCATATCGGAAGTGCTTCTCGACGCGAAACAGGTAGATCCAGCACTCAGGGATGGGGAAGCGAATGGACACGTCCTCGCACGGCACCTGGCCCAGCTTGCGGGAGGCGAACCCCGGCACCAGCACGTCCGCGCGCAGCTCCACCTGCACACGCACACAGCTACACACGCGCGCCGATACTATTAACACCGCACCATACAACTAGCCACGCACCATACATACAAAACGACAATCATTGTCCTCGAATTGTTTTGAGTGCAAGCGAGATGCGGCACGTAGCACTTACCTTGTTCCCGGTCACGCACCACACTGCCTTCAACTGTAGCGGCAACTCGCGGTTCTTGGGCGGCCGCACGCGGAATCGCATCAGCTCGATGTAGCACGCGTCCGGCGGCTTGAACCTGATGCACACAATCAATGAACACTTACATAATATATATTGACTCAACTGCACTGGACAAAACTCAGTGCCGGATTAAGCCAGCGCGGGGCCCGTACCAAATGTGAACAGGCCTTTGAGTTAAATGTTGTAAATAAAACATAACATTTAAAAACAGGATTGTTGAGTTTATCATTTGAAAAATATAATTCTACACGGTCCAGTACATAATTCAGTGGTCAACGCTAACTTTGAGAATAGTCCCATTACATATTTTACCTACATACTTGAGGTTTTTTGGGCACAGGCGCGGGGCCCTCAAGGCGCGGGGCCCGTAGCATTTGCTGCCTCCTGCTATTATATGGCTAATTCGGTACTGAGAATACTGGAGACGCTTTGCCAATTGTGGTGTAATGCAGGTCGGATACTCGGCTACTTACTTGATGATCTGTGTCTTGGCGAACTCCTCGGGCTGCACGCAGGCGTGGAACTCGGCGTTCTCGACGCGGATCCACTCTTCGGTGACGACGGGGATGATGTCATGGCGGCCCACCACCTCCTTGCCCTGTCGCCGCAGATCGTTCACTCCCAGTTCCACGTCTGGCATTCCTGCCGCCAAAGAAAACTTCATAGTAGTCGATTTGTCCGTCTTATGTGACGTACTGTCATGAAATGTATATTACCGCTGAGGAAACCCAAGAAGAAGAGGCGCACGCGCGCGATCTGCTTGAGCACGGAGCCCTCCGCGTCCTGCTCCACGTACAGCTCGTCCACCGCCGTGATCTGCACCTGCTCACCAATCGATCGCGTTAACAACCACCCTATTAACATAAACCTCTCGCATGTCCTGTCGTGTAACTGACTACTGCGTCGACACTGACCTCCTCCATCTTGTAGGTAAGAGCGCGGTCGCGGTGCGCGGACAGACGGAACAGCGCCTCCTCCACGCAACACGAGAACTGCTTCACGTCCTCGAACGCCAGAGAGCCCAACTTGAACAGCTGCGACACCTGTGAGTGTGCACACAGTTACACACGCGGCACCGGCATTGTGGGTCACACATAGTGCCACATACTACGAGCACATCGATTGCGATACTTGTGAGTGTGTATACATAGGGAGTAGGTACTGGCCTGCGGTGCGTGTTCGACGGGCAGGCCGAGCTTGCGCAGGTCGCTGCCGAACTCCTTGACGCCCTGGTAGTCGCCCTGGATCGCGTACGCCGCGAACTGCGACAGTTTGTTTGTGATGCGCTCCGCCTTCGTCACTTGGCCCGGCCTATTTGTGATGCGATATTTAGTCACTGGTAGTATTGCGTCGACATATTAATATGTTCGTATGTGAGGGTTCGGTTACCTTACACCGGGTCGCTCCTTGTAGAACACGTACTGCAGCTTGACGGTGAAGATCTTGCCGAACTGGTCGAACTGCTGCGCGCCGATCTCGGACACGGAGTAGCACGCCTGCAGCGGCAGCTCCTGGAACGGCTCCTTGTCCGTGCACGCGTTGTACAGCTGCACCACCGGGTTGTCGCCCTGGAAGCTCAGCCGCACGAAGATTTTCTTCCAGAATCTGATAAGATCACAATTTTTATAATTTATAAATTAAAACAGAAATTCGGCAATCATATTTTTAAGGTGGGTAACATAGGATCTTGAAAAAATAAGTTTATCCTCAAACAGCTTCGTAACGTTGGAGATGTTTATTGAGCAAGATAAATGATGACCTTTGTCCAGTAATCTTCTTCTTGTTGGGTTGTCGCAGATGCATCTCCCAGCCGGGGCCGGTGTACTTGACGCGCGGGAAGTCCTCCAGCGGCACGGACACGTCCTCGTCGAACAGCGGCGTGGGCGGGCTCTCGCCGCCGCTGCCCGCGTCGCCCTCGCCGTGCTCGCCTGCGCCACAAACACGACACGTGCGAGAATGAGCACGCGACACTCACCGGTACATCACACATGCGTCTACTGACTCACAACTAAGTACTCAGTAGTCACATTGAGCTTAGTGTATCGTATTACACGATCACACGGTGGTATATTACCTACCGTATTGCGGTTCGATGCGAGTTTGTTGTTCGAAGCCGCTCTTGTCGAAGGGGTTGACGCGCGGCGACTCCGGCAGCGCCTGGGGTCGCGGCGGCGGAGCCAGCACCGGCACCGCCGCCTCTTCGCCGCTGGTCTCGCTCTCCTTCGGCCTAATACACACAATACATAATAATTTATTATATTAATTCAAAACTGCACATAAATATACCTCTATAAAATATAATAAGTTACACCGACCTGATGAATACTGAAAACGTGTCGTCGGTGGAGTCCCGCGAGCCCTGGTGGTCAAGCCGCGGGGTGGCGGCGGGCGGTGGCGGAGCTCCCATGCTCAGAAACGGATCGAATGCTTCCGCTTCAAAGCCGCCGGCCGCAATCTCCGCGCTGCCATCGTCTCCGGTCCCTCCCCAAGCTCCTATTTAACACGCATAACATTAACCATTGTCGTTACGTTACCTACGTAACGACAACAAACGATCCATGAAAACAAATTATTCTAGTAACGTACCTGAGTTAAGGTTGTTTGCGCTGGTGGCATCGAATTTAGCGGAAAAGGCATCGAACGCGTCCTGTCCACCGGAGAAGGCATCCTGCATCATGCCCTCCGCGGGGGCGCCCCACCCGGCGTCGGCGGCTGGCGACACGGAACTAGCCTCGAATGCATCCTCACCGGCGCCCATTGCGAACGCATCGCCGCCGCTCATCTCTGTCGTTGAAAACAAACTGTCTGGCGGTTCATTTATTCCGCCCATCGACATTTCCCCGAATCCATTATCTTGTGTATTGTTGAACACTTCGTTAGGAGGTGTCATATGCGAATTGCTAAATATTCCATCACTGGGTGCCATCACTACGTCGTTCGAGTTGACACCAAATATATCCACAGCGGGGTCGGAGAAAATATTTGTCGATGATTCCGCGTCAACGGCGCTCTCAAATGGATTTCGTTCTATTTCCTGGCCTATGGGCTGAGATTCAAAATCATCTCTCACGACATCGGCAAATGGAGAGTTATTAGACGTGGCAGACGGTAGTTCGGTAGGCGGTTCGGAGCAATCCATGGGCGCCACAGTGTCAACCGCCGAGCTCGCGGTGGCAGCGAAGGGGCTGGTGTCGGTCACACTCACTGCACTCGCCTCCTCCGCCGGAGGCTCCGGCTCGGCCTCGGCCTGGCTGATCACCATGGACGTAGACGTCGGAACTTCGCTAACGAAAGGTTGGGATATATCGTGACTCGTATCAGTGGACATTTCATCTATATCGTCACTGAGGAAATCTATCTGTTTTTCTTCAGTTTTAGGTGCAGAATATAGACTCATTATAGCCTCCTTAGTAGGTTTAACGGAGGCCGGTACGGGAGCGTCGAACAGATTGATGTCGTCGTGATGGTCGGCGGGCGCGGGCGCTGCGGGCGCGGCGGCCGGGCGCGGCGGCGGCGGCGGCTGCGGGCGCGGCGGCGGAGGTCGCGAGGCCGGCGGGGGCCGCGCTGGAGGCGGCCGCGCCGGTTTGTTGCGGTTGATGTCGAAGCTCTCCGGAAGAATGTCCTCCGGGGGCTCCGGCTCGGGCGTCGGGCTGGGGGAGTGTATGTCTCGCACGGACACCGGGCTCGGCGTGCGCGTCGGTGGGATGCGATCGAGGAGATGGGAACTGGTAAACTCCATCTGACCGGTGACACTCAATATTAAATTTTGAGTTTCGGGAGGAAGGGGTCTCGCCGGTGGCTGTGGTCCTTGAGTCTCCTCCTCGCTCAAAAATGCGTGATCGGTCGTGGTCGACATTAAATCGAGATCAGTAGGTTTGATCAATCGTTCACTATCCGCTGGGCCGCTCGTAAATATATCTAGAGCCGGCGTCGTGTCCTCAGAGAATCCCTCGAACTGCTTGGCCCCCGTCGGCTCGGCGCCACCGAATATGTCCACAGGTACAGTGTCACCGGCTGGAGGTTCGTAACCTCCACCGAAGTCTGCAAACGGATTACTGGCAGCGAAAGGATTATCGCCAGAGAACTCGGCAGGCTCCGGGTCACCCATCATGAATGGGTTGAGGACCTCCGTAGTGGCCGGAGCGCTCGGCTCGTTCATACTTAAAAATGGATTGAAAGCCATTTTTAACTACGGTTGTCTACTTTATTACTAACCTAAAAGTTCAGACTCTAATAGCTTCAGTTCTGTTTTTCCTGGATTAAGGTCACCGGCAAAAGACGTATCGAAAGGATCGAAATCCTCCTGCGGTAGCCTAGTTGCGTCTGACGGCTCCGGTGTTAGTGCTTTTGCTTGAAACAGATCGTCCGAAGGATCCAACAAATCGCGATCTTTATCGTCTAGTTGCGTATCCTCGCAAGAAAACTCTTTAGCCAAGAGTTTTAATTCAGTTTTACTCGGCGCGATGTTACTCGCGAACGATGTATCGAAAGGATCAACGTGCGCAGAGGAGCGCTCCGGTTCCGACGGTGTAAGCACTTTCACTTTGATGTCAGTCTGATTGCTATGAAGTAAATCACTGGCTTTTAACTTAATGTTAGTGGAATGTGAATATTCTGAATGTCGCCTTTTGTTCTGATAGTTAACCTTCTGAGTGAGGTCTTCGTCAGAGCGCGTGCGAGTCAAAGTATCGGGAACGGTGTCGGCCGCCTCCGCTTCCTCGGCGTCCTCGGTGATGGACAGCTCGCGAGTGTAGTACGGAGTGACAGGTTTCACGGCTTTAACTTTAGAGTCGGAATCGAGCGCTTCCTCAGAGTCTACTTTAAAAACGACACTCTTGCTTACTGTAAGATTTTCCGGACGAGATGCACGTCTCTCGGTTTGTTTTGGCTCGTCTGCTCTCGGATCAAAATCTGGATCGCTTGGAACTCGATATATGGGTGTGGAGTTAGGAGAGATCAATTCTTGTTCCAAGAGTTTCAATTCAACTTTGCCGGGTGCAACGATTCGGTCGACAATAGTCGTGTCGAATGGATCGATCTCACAATTGTTGACGTCGACGGGGTCCAGGGGCGAGTCACCCAGCTGCGTCAGATCAGTGGTGCTTCCGCCTAGTAGGTCACGTACAGCCTGAGCCTCCTCCTTGTCGATTATGTCATCCGAAGTAATCGACTCTCGTACGCCGGAAGGATCCGTCAAATGAATGCGAACTGATGATTTGCGTCTGTTGTTTAATTTCACTTGTACTTCCTCCGCTCGCGGGTCAAAATCGTCGTCGTCTTCTAAAATATCAGCTTCTTTAGACTGGAACCGAGTTGCAGGGATCACAGCATCAGCGAAGCTAGTGTCGAATGGATCATCTTGGTCTAAGTAGGGGTCGATAACATCGATCTGATCTTCAACTATAGATTCTGCAAATACGGTCTCGTTTTTATCAGCTTCAAAAGCGGACCACGATTCTTGTAGAACAGGCTCTAAATTTATTTCA
The DNA here is from genome assembly GCF_050436995.1 of Anticarsia gemmatalis. Classification (NCBI taxonomy): domain Eukaryota; kingdom Metazoa; phylum Arthropoda; class Insecta; order Lepidoptera; family Erebidae; genus Anticarsia; species Anticarsia gemmatalis. The sequence continues at coordinate 13,259,075 of NC_134756.1, forward strand.
GTTTCTGCTAATTTCGTTACTTCTGAACTAACTTCTAGAGATTTAGCAGCAAGTAGCGTAAATTCATCAAACTCGTCGTCAACTGAAGGATTTTCAATGCACGAAAAATCTGTAGGAGCGGCCGCTTCTTGTTCAGATTTATTCTGTTGAATCAGAGATGTGTGAAGTGACACACTCAAGTCGATCGGTGTTGTTATGGGAATATCAGCGTCAATGTCCAATATACTTCTCTCTAGGGGCTCGCTGTCGAGTACGGCTTCAGTCGGTCTCTCGCCTTCCCTTCCTTCAGTGGACTCTAGTAGCAGATCACCGGGTATCACTCTCTTAGGTCGCTTGGTAGTGACAGTAACATTATCTATCCGACCAGTGAGCACCCCGACTGCTAAGCCAATATCGAGCGCCTGTTTGCCTTTGGAGGTTTTGGCTTCCTGTCCTTTGATTAGTGCGTCGACGTGAGACGTATCAAATATGTCATCGTCTTGAAATTCTTCGGGGGAGTCCGGCACATAGGCGAGCTTGACCTCGCCGCGCTCGACGGCCTCGACGTACGAGGTGTCGAAGATGTCGTCCTGGTCGTCCTCCTCGGACTCGTCGTCGGTGACGCCGTACTCGCTCTTGTCGTCCTCCGCGTCGGCAGCTGCGGCTTGAACTAGCTGGGGAAAGTCCGCCTCGGTGACCTCGACTACTGGCCTTTTTGGAGCCTCCTTCTCTTCGGGTTCGATTTGCTTGACCCCCGCTGGTATACGTTGGAAGAACGAAGTGGATTTGATGCGGTCGAGATCTCCTTGTGTTTTCTTAAGAACGGAATCGATACCCGTCGTCAAATCCTTAAACTTAGACCATTCTTCATTCTCTTTAGCAGTTCCCTCGCCGTTGGCAGCGCTCTGTTGCTGATGCTCTCTCCTGTATTTCTCTAATTCCTCTTCAGTGAATAGCTCCTCTTCTCCTTTACGTTTAGATTTTTTCCCCTTTTTCTTCTTTTTAAGACCTTTGGGTAGCTTTAGCATTATACGAGTTTCTTAACAGTGCTTTGTGTTGCTGAAACAAAATATCTCATTAGCGTATTTATTGAGTAGCGCACTTACTAGTTACTTAGGTACCGTTACAGTGATCATTGCTATCCGAATCAACATAATATACGCCCGTACTAGAGCGCCGTAGAGAGAGCTATCGATAATGTTTCATCATAATAAATAACACACAACTAAAGTGTTGCATAACTAGAATAAAATAGACTACTGAAATTCTACAGGGCTAAATACATTCGGTCGGTTCGACACTGGCCTATGGAAAGGGACGTTTCTTTTTATTGATCGGAAACGGAAGGCGACTCAGATGCAAGAGGAACCTCGCTGTTGTTTGTGAATCTTATTGATTCTCTACGAATTCAAGATGTAACGCAGTACTCAAACAATTTACTCGCTAACAGGGGTATTAGGTCAGCAAAGATATCATCTCTGTATTCTCACGTCGACTCCCTTTGTGAAGAGGGTACTGATCGTACCGAGCACAGGAATCGAAGTGAAACCACGGGGCAGAGTACGAGTAGAGTCGGGTATCAGGTGTAAGTAGTAATTACGATGTATGAGCGTGCAGATGGGTGGTGAGTCGGATGCATGGCAATGGGAGCCCCTCGGGGAGGCGCGGAGTGCGTGATGTGGCGCGGCGGCTCAGCGGCGGCGGCTAGCTACGGACAGTGACGGACACGTACCGGGCGTCGTCGCCGCTACTTACAGCTAAGGCATACACTACCGCGCTACGGACAAGGGTCTCTATACCTTCATCGCAACACACGGACAGTCGCGGGCGGCGGACGGGGAGCTCGTCGCTCTCGGCGCCTGCTGGCGGCTCACTGGCGCGAGTGGCGCCGCGCGCCGCCGCCCGCCCGCCATCGATCCGCGCGCTGTCCGCGCCACGGCGCCGCCGCGCGCACCGCCTCGGCCGTCCCGCCCGCCCCTCGCCGCCCTCCACCGCCCTCCAGCGCCTCGCACGAAAGTTCAAGTGTCACCGCTTATTGCTGTACTCTTCGTGGTTTACGTAATCGCCGTGTCCGCCCTCCAGCTCTCACGTCATTCATACTTTACAGATTTCTCCGAATCATTTTCGACAGAATAGGAAAGTTAACTCTATTAATCTGTTGCCCAACTTAGACAGTGATTTAGATAATATATATTATGTTGAGTATTATTTTTGTAATAGGAGCCAGATGACCCATTTTTAAATTGTTGTTGTTATTGTTAAAAACTGCACTATCACATGTTGATAGATTGAAACCATTAATGTCCTACTGCTGAGTAAGGGTCTTCTCCCGGAATAAGGGCGGCGTTAGGCCTTGAGTCCATCACGCTGGTGAAGGGGGATCTTCAATTCCTTAAAGAACGTTAGGCGTGCAAGGTTTCATCACGATGTTTTCCCTAAATGTCAGAACAAGGGATAATTATTTCTACATACTTAATACACTAAGTGACTTCGAAAAGTCATTGGTGTGTTGCCTCGGGTTCGAATCACTAGGGTATAACTGCTTTATAGAAAGAATCATTACATTGTTTTTGTTTATGTGACTCATTTCTATTGCTTCTGTATCTGTAGCCATTTTTGGCTCCTATGCGAATAGGTACCTTAAAGATTTCAAAACTAAAGTTATCGAAGGAGATGCTCCCATTATACTTCCAATAGAGGTGCTAATTGATATCTTATTTATTAGCACCTTAATAATTAAGTTTATTGATTTAATTTAAGTATGTTACCAAAATGTGTTCGGTAGTGTTGGTAGCAGTTCCATAAATCATCAATCATTTATGCTTATCAGAAATATTGTTAAACCATTTGGCGATTAAAAAGATTGGCCAGCTCTTCTCTTCCGAACTTTTGGCAAATTCATGACTATCATAAGTGTCAGCATTTGACCTAAATAAACAAATGATTTGATTTTGATTTTTGATAAGAAATATTGATATGTGACCTCCGTAGCGCATTGGTTTAGGTGGTTGCTACGTTACTACCTTGTGCGTCAGGAGGCCGTAGATTCGATTCCCATACAAATCAAAAAAATATGCGATCTACAAATAGTTATCTTATAAATTCCCGAGCACTCTTTTTATGAACCTTTTGCTACTACAGATTTAATAATTTTATGTTGACACAGTAAAATACCCTTCTGTAGGTGCGGAGGTTGTCCTTAAAATAAAGGCAAACCAATTTTCACGTCCCTTTTTAGGTGAACTGATCCCACGTACCGCCCAATGTCATGTTCATACTTAATACAAAGATCTACGTGTAAGTACAACATTTTCATAAGTCAGTTGACGGTTTAGTACCTAGGTAGGTACCATTAAGTCCTGCCTTCCCTCTGCTAAATAGTACCGCTTACCCCATGATAAAATCGGTGGTCCCGCTTTCTTAAAATTAAAGGATGGCAGCCCTGATGCTTGGCCTTGATTCTGGGAGATCGAAGAAAAAAAGCTTTAATGATTAGGATATGTACTTATAGTAATAATAATAAAGTACATTGGATTCAACATTTAAATAAGTTAAAAAAGTATAGCTATACTAAAAGTATTAAATTAAAGCAATAAAATTCGTCGATTTATTTCAAACGTTTTATGTGTATTCTGCCATTATCGTAGTTGCCCTTAATTTTGTTGCTAAAGTTATTAGTTAGTATCACGGTAAAATCAACTAAAAAGTTATGTTAATTAGCACTAAGAATAATATTATCATATATTAATCAATCTATAGTCATAATATTAAAAAGAAAAAGAAAACATTAACATGTATTTTAATAGTAGCAGTTTCTAAACGTATCACATAATACACAGCGCTCCAAGTGGCAGACAATGGTACTAATTTGTCAAAATAGGTTATTACACGACTAGATGAAATGGAATATGTTAAAGTGTCGAATTAGTCGGATCTCTCTTTTTTTCCTGTGTTTTGTATTTAGTTTGACCTTTTCTTTCATTCACCAGACAGTGTTTGTGTAAATTGTCATATTAAGACCGCGAGGCTACGTACCTACGTAGTAACATCGCTTACGTTCATGTTTTTTGAGAAGAAAAACGTTGAAATCTGTACATTATTGTAATATCAATCGAGAAAATGTGCGGTGGCAGTGCGCCCGTGGTGATTCAATCCAGGTGAAACACGCGCGGCGACCGGGGACAGCGAAACGTGGTGCGTCCAGCACGAGCTAGCGGGTGCCGTAGTTTGTTATCAAACAGCGAGTAGCGAGCGCTGGCGGCGAGCACGATGGCGGAGGCGGCGCCCGGCAACATCGTCAAGGAGGGCTGGCTGCAGAAGCGCGGCGAGCACATCCGCAACTGGCGCGACCGCTACTTCATCCTGTTCGACAACGGCGACCTGGTCGGCTTCAAGACGCAGCCGGAGCGCAACAACTACCGCGACCCCCTCAACAAGTTCACAGTGCGCGACTGCCAGATCATGGCCGTGGACAAGCCGCGCCCCTACACCTTCACCATCCGCGGCCTGCAGTGGACCACCGTCATCGAGCGCAACTTCTCCGTCGACACCGAGAAAGAACGGTCAGTACCTTGTTCCTGCTACTGCCACCTACTGCCACCTACTGCCACCTACTAGCAGCTCTGTACGAGCAGCTAGCATGATAGCATCATGCATCAGGTCTCCACTTAACATTACAGTTATGGGTTTGTCCACTATGGAATTACCTCATATTTGTTTGTTTGGAATAAGGATGTTATGAATTTTTCCTGTTTAGATGGTTACTAATATTCTCTGTGTACGTTAGGTATATATTTGTTATTAATATGATTATTTCTGTCTCCTATTCCATTGTTACTTTTATGAAACATAATTATATTATATCCAATATATAGAGCATCAAACAGAACTACATAACAGATATGAATGCATGATGCGGTTTGGTTTAAATAACAAGCTGCTGAATTACAAAGCTAAATAAATTATGTAAAAAAACATTAGTATAAATTGTAAAAAGTATATAAACATAGGACATGTACTGATCATAGTTTGATCAATAACACAAACACAAAATAAACCTCTTGCAACAGTTAATATGTGACATACTTGTATGTTATACTAGCGTCAGTGTGGAGACTGTGTTGTGTAGTCACACACACACCGTGTACACTTGTCTCTCTATCACAGTTTGATTTTATAATATATATACATAACTAAAATGCTACCAAATTGGGCTTATTTATTTTGATTATCTGACACAAAATTATTAGATTTTTGTTTTTGACACAAATAGGTAATTCTTATTACACAGGGCATATGAGATTGAGATTTGATTATATTTGGTGATAATGTAATAATAGTATAGTGTTGCAGTGTGAGGCATCACACTGAGTCTGTGACTTTTCACACTGGTTGTCCTTGGGATTGATGAAGCATGAATCAGTGACTAAAATACACTAAGTGATATTTTGTGTTGAAACTCACGATCCTTGATTGAACTGCTGTGACATTGCTTTACCTTGCCCATGTTGTTCAACAGTTCAATACAACCAGGAGTGTCAGGATGATTCTAGAACACTAATAACAACCAAGTTGATTGAGACTAGTGATTATTCCTATATTCCTACTGCTACCACTCACACTACTGACCAGATAGACAGAGACGACACCTACTTAACATAACGATATTGAATGTGCTTGTTCAATAATGAACTTGACTTAATCTTGACTGCGTGTCTGTAAGTCAAGCAATCCCACTAAGGTTACTAAGAAGATCATTGCATTTGGTGCTATTTTTGCAGCCGGTAATGTGAGTGAATGCCTCACTGTGAAGTGTGAAGTATATGTGCATATGCACTGGGTACTGGTGAAATTGTACAGATAAAAAGATAACATACCTAACATCAATGAGCAGACTGCAGAGATGGTCAATAAGTCGTGTTAGTTTCATGGTAATTTATGGGTTTTTCATTTAGACTTAACCACTTGCATCCATTATAAAACTAGCCAAGTGCGAGTTGCAGTGAATTTATAAAAACATTAAAAAATATATATTAATTTTCCACTCCATTTCTTAGTATTTGTTGTTATATAGCATCATAGCAGTAGTATACCTAAAACAGTTTATTTCATCAGATGACAAAGACAGACAAATTTCATGAGATGCAGCCTGGTGACAGACAGACAGACAGACAGACAGACAGTCTCAGTCTCTAAAAGGGTGGTGTTTTCACCCTTAGAGTGTGTAACCCTAAAAAATATACTGACTATATACTCAAGTGTTGATTGTAATTTAAAGTTAGTTTTTTTGCCCCCTGCAATATAAAGAGGTATTGTTAGTTGCAGCTAAAAATAAGTCCTATGCCTAGCACACTGTACACTGAGCTGTAGCCTTTTTTGCATATGAATGTACTAGCTAGTTAATTAGTTGTATATTTTAAGGTTTTGTACCTAAACGGTAAAAACAGAACCCTTTTACTAGGACCCGCTGTCCACCAGGGACTGCCAGGGAGCAGAATGAAGTGTAGTTTGTAAGTAGTGTAGTGTTTGTAGCATTGCATTAACTTGTTCCATATTTATTCACTACAGCTCTGACTGTTTGAAGCAATGTCTCATGTTACGTGTTAGTGGGAAAAGGTTGACATTTCCCTTTGGTTAATTAAATGCCATGAGTAGCTCCAATAGAATATTATCCTACACACAAATGACATTGTTATTATTAAATAGGTACTCATATATTTGCACTGGTTTGTTCACATGCCATTCTGAATAAAAAGTAACATATTATTAGGGTTATTTGTGATCTCCTGTTAAATCAATATTATTTCCAAGTGTCTGCTCTGTGGCGCGGTCTGTCGTGCATCCGCCTGCTGACGGCCACGACGACGGGTTCGAATCCCAGGTCGGACAATTGTTATTGGTCTTTTTCTATTTCGTATTAGATTATTGTCAATAGTACTCCGGAGATTGTAATGTTCCCGGTTTATGGTATTACACTCTCCCTCTATTACATGAGACTAACATTGTTAAAAGCGAAGCGCGGGTAACTTCATATACCTACTTTCGGGTCTAACAGACGTGATTTTAAGTATTTATTATTTGCAAAAATATTATATTTAATGCGCTTATTATGTCCTCAGCTTTGTAAAATGAAATGTTAGAATAGATATAGGTATAAAGTAAGAATACTACAATTGATTTGACAACATTTAATTAGATGCAATATTGTAAAGTAATAGCGTCCATGTATGATTGTAGCGAGGAGTGGGTGGCGGCCATCCGCTACGTGTCGCTGCAGCTGAGCGCGGGCGGCACGAGCGCGGGCGGCGGCGGCGCGCTGCCCGAGCCCGACGACCGCGAGGACCGCGACATGGCGCAGCTCGGCACCAGCTTCAGGGACCCGCGCCGCATCGTCAGTATATTACTCCTATACTACATCTCTTATAATTACCCTCACCACGTCGACACCAAATCGACACCACATCGACAGCGCATCCACTACTTTGCACTGGTATAATTTACTATTACGGCGCGTAGTCACATTGACGCGGTGACAGTTTCGTCGTTGTCATATATTTATTTTCCTATAATATGTGATACTTCCCTAGAATCATTTAAGAGAAAGGATATTTGCTAATGGATAAAGTATGAAGTATTCGCATCGGTAAAGCTGTTGTTGTTGTGATATTTCGGCAAACAGGAAAACTGCATGCGTTAGTCACCTCGCCTCGTTTACTTACTGTACTTACTGACACATGCACACGTTGTACACATGCGCGCTGGGGTAAAGCGATAATGTATGAATCTTTTTAATTTTTTTAACGACATAGCGATACAATCTATCATCACGCTACGACGAATAGGAGCAGAGTACCAGTAAAAATGTTACAAAAACGGTTAAAAATTTCACCCATTCTCTCTAATGTGATGCAAGCGAAGTTACGCGGGTTAGCTAGTACGAAATAATATTTGTTTATCTTGATGTCTTGAGGTGCCCTTACACAATTGAAAAGTTTGAGCACTACAGTCCTCTTTGAACAATGTTACAAAAGTGTTTGGGACCTTGAGGATATTATATTATACTATCGAATATTAAGTATTGTTGTGGTATCAGAGCTATGTCGTCCCCCAAGTAGTGCAAGTACCGCCGCGTGCTTTCAGACGCTGGAGAAGTTCGAGTTCGTCAAGGTGCTGGGCAAGGGCACGTTCGGCAAGGTGGTGCTGTCCCGCGAGAAGGGCACGGGCAAGCTGTACGCCATGAAGATCCTCAAGAAGAACCTGATCATCCAGAAGGACGAGGTGGCGCACACCATCACGGAGAACCGCGTGCTGAAGAAGACCAACCACCCGTTCCTGACGGCGCTGCGCTACTCGTTCCAGACGTCGGACCGCGTGTGCTTCGTCATGGAGTACGCCAACGGCGGCGAGCTGTTCTTCCACCTGTCGCGCGAGCGCTCCTTCAGCGAGGAGCGCACGCGCTTCTACGGCGCCGAGATCGTGTCGGCGCTGGGCTACCTGCACGCCGAGGGGATCATCTACCGCGACCTCAAGCTGGAGAACCTGCTGCTCGACAAGGACGGCCACATCAAGATCGCCGACTTCGGCCTGTGCAAGGTCAACATCACGTACGGCCGCACCACCAAGACCTTCTGCGGCACGCCCGAGTACCTGGCGCCCGAGGTGCTCGAGGACACGGACTACGGGCCCGCCGTGGACTGGTGGGGCACGGGCGTGGTCATGTACGAGATGGCCTGCGGCCGCCTGCCCTTCTACAACCGCGACCACGAGGTGCTGTTCTCGCTCATCCTCAGCGAGGAGGTGCGCTTCCCGCGGGCCCTGTCGCCGTCCTGCCGCGGCCTGCTGTCGGGCCTGCTCACCAAGGAGCCCGCCAACCGCCTCGGCGCCGGGCCCGACGACGCCCACGAGATCATGAACCACCCCTTCTTCGCCTCCATCAACTGGAACGACCTGCTCGCCAAGAAGGTAGGTGACCGCCGCCGCCGCCCGCGCCGCCGGCAGCGGGGGCGGTACTGACCCGACTCTGTGTCGCAGATCCCGCCGCCGTTCAAGCCGCAGGTGGAGTCGGAGACGGACACGCGCTACTTCGACTCGGAGTTCACGGGCGAGTCCGTGGAGCTCACGCCGCCCGAGAACGACTCCAACCTGGCGCGCATTCAGGAGGAGCAGTTCCCGCAGTTCTCATACCAGGTGCGTACCGATTCTATCTATCGTTTCCGTTGCGATTCTCTCGACCGATACAAAGTCGGTAACCCTCTCTATAAAGCCAACGGTAGCGCGTATGTAACTGTGTGTGTGTGTGCAGGACATCTGCTCGTCGGCGCAGTCGGCGCTGTCGCACCACTCGGCGCTGGCCGACAAGCGCCAGTAGCGGCCGCGCGCCACGTACGTACACGCCCCGCACCCCCTCCGCCCCGCCCGGGCGGGTTCGAGTCCCGCCTTCTGTCTCGTCGCAGCTCGAGGTGAGCTCGAGGTCGGTGTCGCCCCGGGAGCGCCTCGCCTCGCAGGTCCGAGGGGTCCCGGCGCGGTCGCGCCGATGCCCGAGTCCGATTCGGGACCGGAGAGGAAACGTCGGGGGAGGGAAATAAAAAACGATTTAAAATTACAGTAATAATATTGTATTCGGTTAAAGTAATACAAATAGCCTGAATAGTCGGAAACTGTCATATTTCACAAATGATACGACAGACGAGAGAGCGAGCGCTCCTCGCCGCCGACGTGCTCACAAGGCACTGTGTGGGCGCGGCGCGCGGCGCCACGTGTCGCGAGGCTCGTGTCGCTCGCGTCGCGTCGCTCGCGTCGTGTCGTGACGTGTCGTGTCGTGTCGCAGGTGGCGGCACGTCGCGCCGGGCGCCGCGCCACGCTCCGAGAGCCGCTCGGCGCCGCCGCTCATGTATTTCCTTTTGTATATATTATTAAACGTTAGGATTAAAGCGACCTACTTGTTTTATTTGTACCTGCACCTCGAACCCTCCGACCCGCCGCTTCGATGTAGTCGTATTCGTGTGAGAATAGAACGTCGTTTGAACGATTACACTCTCAAGTAAAATATCATGTTATCACAGATTTAGTTATGATTATGATTTCTACTGACAATGAATGTTACTCTGTACCTAAATATCGGTACATATTATATATAACTGGTAGACTGTTCATTGATGTGGATTTTGTGCAGTCGGATCGCAATAATACATTGTTCGTATTTTTTTCCATTATGTCCCTAGCTGAAAATAGGTCTGACGAGTCCAATACTCTTGAACATCTACCAGACGTTTAAATATAAAAAAAGCTTAACATCGCATTTGTTGCAATGAAGAAAAAAGTATTTGGGTGTTGGTATTACATTTGATTGATTTACAATATTATATACTTAGATGTCAGGATCAATGAAAATGTTACAAGCAGGTCAATGTACCTAGGCTAAGTATTATTTACAATGAAATATACCGAGCAGTCGCAAGTGACGCGCGGTGAGCCGGGCGGCGCCGGGCGTGGGAGCTCGCATGGACACTGTCGACTATGCGTAAGTAGATATAGAACATCTCGGATAAACTTTAAAAACGTTAACAACGAATAACTATACAAGAGGCGCTTCGGACGGTCGTGTCGGTGTGGTCGCGTCCTGCGAGCACTCGCTCCGTCACGCGGATATGTCGGTACATACTGTGCATGTGCACTCACTCGCCTCACGTCTACACCTACTGCGTGGCACCGACAAGGTGGCTTGTCGTGCTAGCGTATAAAACTGCGACGTACAAAACGATACAGGGCGAGCGCCATCGTGCAACGATCCTCCCCTCACTGGTGCACTCCCGCACTCGTCGCTCGCACTACGTCCCGATAGCACCTACTGCGAAGACGGCATCATTGCAGAACAGTGCTCCTTGCTAGTGTCCAGAAGATATAGCAATCATATAAAAATATTTGGTCGTCCACGTGTCATCTGTTAGAGTGAAAACGAACGGTGGAAAATATTGCTTTTTCAAAACGTTAATTTTAGACGTAACTTATCTTAGTAATATACGATTCTTTACAAATTCGTTACTTTAGCCCGTCGAAAGTGTAGCGAAGTCGTCGGCGTGGCCCGCCGAGGTCGCGTGCTCGGTGCGCGGTAGTCCATAAGCGTGATCGCAGCGTGTCTACTCGCGTCACTACGTGCTACGTTCAGCTAGCTATGTACAGAGTGCAGGCGGCGGGCGCCCGGCGCTAGTCCCGCGCCGCGCCGGGCGCCGCCGCGCGCTACACGAACTCGCGCCGCCGCGCCGCCGCCGAGCCGCTCCCCGCGCCCCCCGCGCCCGCGCCCGGGCTGCCCGGCGCCTCGCCCGGCGTCGTGGCGGGCGGCGTGGGCGCCGCGCCCTTGCTCCGCGCCTGCGGACAGAGGAGAGGGGTGAGCGGGGCGTGTGCGGGCGCCGCGCGGGCCGCGCCCGGTCCGACGGGTACCTTCGAGCGCCGCTTCCTGGCGAGCGTGGCGGCCGCGTCCGCGGTGACGGAACGCGGCGCGTCGTCGGCGGGCGTGGCGGCCGCGTGCTGCGCCGCACCGCCGCCCGCCTCCCCCGGCTCGGCGCCGAGCCGCGTCGCCAGCATCGTCAGCAGCTCCTCCACGCGTCCGAGCTGAAAACGTTCGAGGGATCGGGTGAAGATCTAAGTGTAACGTGCGTCTACCGATACGTCGCGCCGTCGATGTCCGTCGGGTCCCCGGAGCCGCGCGCACAGGCGAGTACCTTCTGCTGCAGTCTCTGCACCTCGTTGCGCACGTCGCGGCGCAGCTCGGCCAGCGCGGCGTCGTGCGTGGACACGGCGGGCGCGGGGGCGGGGGCCGGCGCGGGGGCGGGCGCCGGCGCCGGTGCTGGCGCGGGGGCCGGGCGCCTCTCCTCCAGCTCTTCCTCGATGGTGTCTTGTCGAGCGCTGGCGCCGCCCACGCTCAGCGCGCTCGCCGAGCGACCCTTCGCGAAAGATGCCTGCGCAAGAATTGCGGTTAGGCGACTAGAATTTTATGTAAATATATTAAAGCGACTCGTGAGTATTGCGAATTCGTTGTTTACCTTCAGCATTAGTGCGGCCGCGGAGGGGGCCGAAGGAGCGGGCGTCGCGGTCGCGGGCGTGGCTTCCGTGGACGCTGCGGACGCCACGGGACGGTCTCGCGCGCTCAGGCTCCGAGTGAAGGCGCCGCGCGCCGGCTCCGCGCCGGTCGCGTCCAGGGAGCCCGTCGCTAGTAGCCGCCCCCATTTGCCGCGGGCGGCGCTGGCGGCGGGCGGCGGGGCGGCCGCGGGCGCGGCGGGTGTGGCGCCGGCCGTCGTCGCCGAGTCCCCGCGCTCGGGGTCGGGCCCGGCGCCAGCGGCGGCGGCCCCGCCGGGCGCCGCCGAGGCGCGGGCGGGCGCGGGGCCGGGCGCGGCGGCCACGCTGCGCTCGCGGCGGAAACGCGAGAAGATCTTCCGCACGAGGTGGTCCTGCGCTTGCTCCAGCTGAGGCTCTCGTTTGCGTCGTTCCATGAGCTCGCGCTCGCGCCGCACGTCTGCCACCTGTGACGTCACACAGTCGAGGATCAGAGCGGATCGAGGGCGGGGACGCGTTCGTCTCGACGCGGGCCTCACCTTGCGAAAGATAAGTCTGTGGCGCAAGTTGTAGGTGAGCGTTAGATTTCGCGCGAAGCTGTTGGCGAAGGCCTGGTAGAAATCGAGCACCTCGAGCAGGCGGTCGCGCTTGATGGTGTGCAGGTCGCAGTACGTGAGAGCACGCACGTTCGCCGCCGATTGTCCGACGGCGCTGTCCTTCCAGAAAGAGTCGCCGAACACGTCTCCTTTGCCTGGAACATATAGAGGCGCGTGGATGCGTCGTCGCAGCCGCGAGGAGGGTGGGGGCGAGGGCGGGGGCGGGGCGACACTCACCGAGGATGGCGACGACCTCGTCGTCCTGGATGACCTCCAGGCTGCCGGTGACGATGAAGCACAGCGAGTCGATGGACTCGCCCGTGTGGTACAGCAGGTCGCCGGGCGCCGAGTGCGACATCTGGAAGTGCATGGCGAGGGCGCGCAGGCACCCGTCCGACGCGAGCCGGAACGCAGGGTGCTCGTTGAACACTTTACGGTTGAGGTGGACACAGATGTCCGCCTTCATGTCTTTGGGGCAGTAGTTGAGCACCTGCAGCGCGAGCGAGCGTGTGAGTGTCACTGAGTGTGCGGTGAGCGTGTGCGGTGACTGGCGGCGAGGGAGGGGGCGGGGAGGGGGCACCCACCTTGTCGGTGTCGAGCCCCTTGGTCATGGCCCACGTGGAGACGACGTAGTCCATGACGCGCTCGCTCAGCGCCTTGGGCACCTCGTGCAGCTTCATGAACTCGCGCACGTTGTTCAGCATGTCGTGGTACTTGGCGGTGGCCGACGTCATTTGCTGGATGATGGTGGTGACGTGTCCGAATATCGTCGCGTACAGCAGGGCTGGCAACATCACAAGGCTGGCCGGTGAGCGGCGCGAGCTGCCCTCGCCGCTCGACCGGCGCTCGCACTCGCGCTCACGATTATACTTTAAGTACCATGACATTATGTATTTACTCTTAGCTCGTAGCGTCGCCTAGTCGCCTAATCGCCTAGTCGCCTGAGTACTTAACTGAACTAACTTATTAAAACTACTAGGGGTTTCCCCTTTTACGTGAAACGTCTTCAGAATGCTAAATAATAATATTGAACATCAGATTAACTCAAAATATTGGTCTCTGGGGATGTTTACTAAAATCGACTCTACGGTAGAGAAACAGAGCGCGCGTGTAAGTATCTATTTACCCAGCACAGGCAGTACCGCACCAGTGAACAGTGAACACCTCTGTTATTGTCCATTGATATACATAATTAGGTATAATAAAAGTTCACATCATTATGTCGAGGATTATATTCTCGACGCCGACGGAACAAAATTCATTTAAAACTTTCAAAGACGTTTCACGCAAAGCTATACCCATTAAATACTTGCTTCTAGCCCTTTATGTATGTTACATATTACGTTAATGACGTAGGACGAGTATTGTTTAAATACGACATGGATACTCAACAACTAAGTGGTAGGTAATCAAAGCGTATACTTAGTAATAATAATTCCTCCCAATAGTGTCGACTCCGATAGCTCTCTACGCAACATGACAATGTGGTCGCTAGCTGTGGTCGGTAGCACACCGCTGTGACTGGCTGTGAGCTGACACTATCACACTACTCGAGCTCTCGAGCTCTCGAGCTCTCGAGCCGACTACTGCGAGCGACGTTTGAGGGGCGTGTACGTACACACGTAACATAACCGGATTGTTTCACATTGGCTGTGAGGTATACTTGATGATATAACGTACCTAATGTATGTAGTGGGAGCTATCCACGATCAACTAATTACTCACATCGACATCGACAACGACAACGACAATGACACGCACGCGCACACACACACATACACATACACACAAAACGCGGTGGCCACACTCACACATATTAGGTACTGAGCTTATTACCCACATCCTTTTGTTCGGGCCGAAGGTTAACAAAACATTATATTTGTATCCTATACTGTGAGTTTCACGGGAGTCACGGGAGCTAACAACTACGAGTATGTTGGAGACATCAGACACGTGTAGGTGTGTTGTGAGCACTTGTGACTTGTGAGTACGTGAGCACCAAACAACCGCGGGACGTACACGAGCCTCGGGACCACACAGGTGACACACGCCAACGACGCTTCGTGGGCTTGCACTGGGACTACTGGGACTACTGGGAGTACTGGGACAGGTAGGGGAGGGAGCGGGCCGGGGGCGGGGGCGGTCACACAAACGGTACATGGGGGATCACGCTAGCGCCTAGTGATGGCACACACAGCACACGTGTCGTGGCGGGACGGGGGAGGGCGGGACAGAGGGTGAAGGGGAGGTGGGGCGCGGCCCCCGTCGCAGAGGCTGCGAGGGGGGTCGCGCCGTGCTCCGGCTAATAAGAGAAGAATTCCGGCACCTGCCACGATCATCATGCAGATGGTGAAGATCTTCTCGTTATCGGTCTCGGCGGCGACGTTGCCGAAGCCCACGGAGGTCATGCAGGTCATGGTGAAGTAGAGCGCGGTCACGTACATGGTCTTGCGCGAGGGCCCGTTCACAAGCTCGGGCCCATCCGACTCGTTGGACCACACGTACGAGTACGGGCTTTGTGTGACGTTGGCCAACTTCCACAGCCACGAGTACTGCAGACCGGAGTCGGCGTCGGAGCGGCCGATGCTGTACCACACGCAGGCGAGCCAGTGCGCCACCAGCATGTAGAAGCACAGCAGCAGGATGAGCATGGCGGCGCCGTACTCCAGGTAGCGGTCGAGCTTGCGCACCACGCGGCCCAGCCGCAGCAGCCGGACCACCTTCAGCGCGCTGAACAGGCTGCCGATGCCCTGCGACACACGCCACACACGCGTCGTCAGACTCTGCTCACACTGCTCGCACCCGGCTCACACCACTACCGCGCGTGCTACTACTCACGTCCTCGTCGTGGTCGAACGCGTTGAACACGTCGTAGGGCAGGCACGAGAGCAGGTCGATCAGGAACC
This sequence comes from Anticarsia gemmatalis, assembly GCF_050436995.1. Classification (NCBI taxonomy): domain Eukaryota; kingdom Metazoa; phylum Arthropoda; class Insecta; order Lepidoptera; family Erebidae; genus Anticarsia; species Anticarsia gemmatalis. The sequence goes on from NC_134756.1 coordinate 13,274,604, forward strand.
ACGACTTGAAGTAGTTCTTGCGGATGACCTTGGGGTCGCTCACCACCTCGCCGCCGGGGCCCACGAACGTCGTGTGGAAGTTGAGCACGATGTCGATGAAGAACACCACGTCCACGATGGAGTCGATGACGAGCAGCGACACGTCCTCGCTGGTCTTGTTCTTGAAGGCGACGTTGTAGGGCACCATGATGGCGGTGTAGAAGGTGAGGCACAGGATGATCCAGTCCCAGATGGCCTTGAAGGCGCAGTAGTGCAGCAGGATGTGCGGCGGCGTCTTGGGCGCCTCCTGGCGGTACTGCGGCAGCACGTCGCCCGACAGCGACATCACCTGCGACACACGCGCGCCGAGCTGTACACAGTGCACGGACACATGTCACACGCGCGCCGACCCACCACTCGTCCTTCTGTCTACTACTGATACTGCTGCTGCACGCTACACACGCGTACAGAATACAGCAGAGTACAACAGTATACAATACACTGTGCGGTGCTTCGGTGCGCATGCACACAAACCAAACTAGCTAACGTGCTCCCACTTACCTCGTCTACTTCACACCTGTGCATAATTGCAACTTTGACATAAGCTTTGTGTTACGTAAGCAATGGTATTTGCTGGAAAACTCTCTCCACTTTAACTGTAAGAAACATGCATGCCTGTACTATAAGGGCACAAGTTGATTTGCCCAGCGCTTTGCCAGAAGGAGCCCCCATTAAAGACTAGGTACCACAAATCATGCATCGAGCCAACAGAATTTAACTGATTGTCGTACTATAGGTACCTGCGTATCATTATATTTTTTTACAGTGGATTTTTGTACAACGTATTTAGTTAAATATCATCTGCATCGAATTGGAATACTTACCGAAGAACAATATCACCAACGATCTACTGGATAAAACTGTCAAGTAGGCGTATTAATTATTAAAGAGAGTAAGTATAGCGTAGCGAGTAGCGACACTCGTCGAGTCGTTCACTGAGCGTGGAAACTTGAGAAGCGTCGATGTGATTGTGTCACGTGAACGAGGCGCGAGCGACAGAGAGCCAGAGTGTATAGTAAGAGAGAAGAAGAGCGTGCGTGTTTACATGGTGTGCGGGAGTACTGACATGCGCCAGGTGGCTCTGCCGCTGCGGCTCCTTGAGCGCGGGCAGCGCCGACACCAGCACCGAGCGCGAGCGCGTCACCGAGCGCGCCAGCTTCGCGAACTTGGACAGACCTGCGACCACACACGACACACGATCACTCCACTCAGCACGTCTCAGCACATCTCATGGCGCACGGGTCTCTCGGCGCTCGAGCAGGGACTCACCTCCCTTGGGGTCGTCGGCGTCGATGGGCTGCTTGAGGGCGGTGATGTCGCGGAACGTGAGCAGGAAGAGCACCACCAGCTCGCGCTCATTGCGGATCGGCGCCACGTGCACCAGCAGCCACAGCGGCGTGCCTGCTTGCGGAACAGACGAGCGTCCGTCAGTCGGGGCCGAGTCGAGGCGGGCGCCGGCGGCCGCGTGTATATATATACGTACGGTTCTTCTTGTAGAGCAGGATCTCGAACTGGTCGGCGAGGTGGTGGTCGAGCGCGCGGTCCACGCGCTCCACCGCCTCCTTCTCCGTGAGCTCGCCGTACATCCAGGTGCAGCGGCACGACTTCTGCATCACCTCGGCGCGGTTGTAGCCGCTCATCTTGCAGAACGTCTCGTTGCAGTACACGATCGGGTAGTCCACGATCTGCGCGTTCGCCAGCAGGAAGCTGCTGTCTGCTGCACACAAACCACCACGCCGTTATATTATATACCCACTGTGTGTCTGTGTGTGTGTGTGTGCGTGTGTGTGTCGCGGGCGCGCACTCACGCTGCGAGGAGGAGCGGCGGATGATGTTCTCGAGGAAGGTGTTCTGCGGGGCGACGAGCCCCCGGCGGCCGCCCGGCATGCCGCCGCGCGCCGCTAGCGCCGCATGCGCCGCCGCACAGCCGAGCTACGATCACATGCCTCCGCCTACCTGTGTATTATAAGCACTTTCAATAACTAAATACCTTTACCTGTGTAACACTTAGCAATCATCATGCCTATATATGCATTCAGTCTGAGCGCGTTAACAACTCAATACAGGACATTGACCTTTCCGTCCTAACTGCGTCGACGGTGGTTTGCAACTTTACGTCACAATTTCTTTTCTATTTGTTTCGGAGTGCATTTTTTAAATAACAACTCGACCAGTGCTGTACCAGTGAGAGCTCGAATTATTCCAAAATTGTTGAGGCTCCTGGAGGATTCATTATTTTTATTTATATGTATCATGGTTTGTTGGTTTTTTTTGCATTTATTTAACGGGTTTAATCACTTAGTGATTATATCAACCAATGTCAACAATTAATGTCCTGTTTTGTGTTGTTAAGGCGCACAGACTATAATACCTATGGAGTTTTCTTAGTAGTCCGCTCAAAAAAGCAAGTGTAGAGTGCGTGAGCGGGATCCTGAGCATTTTCTTCAGAAATTGGTTCAAGATGCTTAGAGGATAAACATACTAAAAATCCCCGCCTCTAGGGGGGCACCGGAGTGGGGAGAGGGGGTTAAAGTTCCCATTTTTTAGTTTTAAAGTGTTCGTAACAAAAGTTGTAGACAATTTTGTCATCTTTCATTATGTAGAAGACACTTTTTCTCTACGACGAACCGTTTGAAAGATATGAGTGAAAAACTAAAAAATGGGAACTTTAACCCCCTCCCCCCACTCCGGCGCCCCCCTAGAGGCGGGGATTTTTAGTATGTTTATCGTCTAAGCATCCTGAACCAATTTCTGAAGAAATTGCTTAGGATCCCTCACACGCACTCTACACCCGCTTTTGGAGTTTTCTGTGAGCGGACTATAGAGTATAGCTTTTAAATAATAAACACACATAATAGACATATAGTTAGGTAACGTCAAACAAATCGCGCACAAGTGGCCGTCCTTCATTCCATTTGAACCCGACACGTCTGCGCGGCCGTCGCATGCACTGCCGGTGGGCCACAGAAGCCCGCTATCTGCCGGATTAATACTTATTTTGATAAAAACTTTAACTAATCGCGAAAATGGGACAGATGCGTATCAAGTCTGTGAAATGAGGGCTCCGGGGATGTAATTGTTTTTTCAAAAAGTTGTAAATATTAAAGTTGAGTGGAGGGTCAGCGCCCAGTGGGCGGCGCGGGCGCGCTGCACGGGGCGGGAGGCAGCGGCATCCATTGATAATGAGCCTCATTCCCCAACATGCAATAGATAGCCAGTGATAGCCGCCTCCTCTGTTCTCAACTCTATCTGCACTTAACTCACTGCGAGTGCTCGTAAAGAAACCTTCAAATATACACGCAATTAATAAATCAGAACTTTGGCTTACATTCTTTTGCAGTTTGTGCCGATTTCTGTTGATGTTCAGTTCAAAAGAATGTAAAATGTTTCAGAAGAATCATGTGTGAGAGTCTTATAGTAGCAGATACCTATTCAAAAATTACAGTTGAATGCATGGTACTCCTAGTTCCTTGTTAGATAAAATCTGAGATAACCTGTTGACTGTTATCAACAAGATCCGAGTGGATCGCTAAGAAGGTACCTACCCCTACTGATCGTAGAAGCGGGATGATGACTTAAAGAATTGTGAAATCAATGCATATGTTACTGTAAAAGCCCGAACAGTGGTAAATCCTAAGATTTTCCGGTAAAACCTAAGGTTTACCAAGTCTCAATGGTAAAAGTCCGAACAATCTGGGGGCACGGAAGTGCCCCCGCAAGTCGAGCAAAAAAAAGCGGCACGGCCGTAACATCCTTTTCTCGAAGCAATTCGGGCTATTTTTGACACCCCTATAATTTCGTTGTGGATAAAACAAGAAGCCTGGATTTTCAGCAACTAATCAGTCATTGTATAAACACGGTATATTTAAAATTTCAGTCAATTTGAACCAGTGGTTTAAAAATTACAACTTGTTAAAGTTTTGAATTTTGTCACTCACTGATTCACTGACTCACTGACTCACCGATCATCAAAAGTCTAAGGTACTTCTAGCAGACTTAGAAGCTTAAAATTTTGAATACAAATAGGGTTTAGTGTCTTAATCATGGGAAAAATTTAATATTTTCTAATTTCGGTCCAGTTTTCTAAATACACCAACTGCAACTATAACTTTGTAATCCCATATAAATGTATAAGATTACAAGGTTACATTTGCAGTTAATGAATTATTATTACTGTAGAAAATAAAATAAATAGGTGTAACGGGAGGGGGTATAGGGTGGGTAAGGGTGTTTAGCCCATAAAATTGAACAACATTTCCATAGGAAAATATGTTGAATTATGAAAAAAAAAATGTCTTTCCATACAAATTGGACTTATGTTCGCTCTACAAAAAGAAGTGAGATGCCATCAAAAACATTCTGTAAAAACCTCAAGTCTCGCCGTAAAAAGTTGTGAGATCTGTATAATACCAAGTCGTTTAATCTATTTAGTCTCTACTTAAAGGAACTTCTGTCTTAAGTTATTACGTATGTTATTATCATGCCAATTTAAAAAAAAATACCTTTAAAACAAATAGATCGACTTGGTCATCGCAAGAAAACACAAATTCGCCATAAACATTTCGGGACCATTAACTTCTTGTCGTGCTGTTTAGTGTGGTACATTCTAATAATCAAATCATGCGATGGCCAGGTCGGTCTATTTGTTTTAGAGGTACTTTTTTTAAAATTGGCATGATAATAACATACGTAATAACTTAAGACAGAAGTTCCTTTAAGTAGAGACTAAATAGATTAAACGACTTGGTATTATACAGATCTCACAACTTTTTACGGCGAGACTTGAGGTTTTTACAGAATGTTTTTGATGGCATTCTTTTATTTCGAACTTTTACCACTATTTCACTTGATAGATCTTAGGATTTACATAATCACACGGTAAAAACTGTTAAAGTCAAATCATAACGTGTTATAAAGAAGGAATTTTGGGCAAATCGACATGGGCAGGTTAGGTAAGAAGGCTGAGGTGGGAGCGAGCGAAGCGAAGCTCCCACCTTAGCCTTCGTGGTTCTTTTTTTTTATACCGCGAAGCGGGGCTCCTCCTTCTGGTTGGTATTCATCAAGTGAATAGAGGTAAAAGTTCGAAATAAAAGTATTGTTCGGAGTTTTACTATTGAGAGTTGGTAAATCTTAGGTTTTACCGGAAAATCTTAGGATTTACCACTGTTCGGGCTTTTACAGTAACACATACAACCAAAACGGAGGCTCGGACGTTACCATGCCATCCTTCTCTCCAAGTAGGTAGGTAGGTACTACACAATCTAATTTAATATAGGTACTTATATCTAATTACTGTGGAAATATTGTGTTCTCATGCAATGATTAGGTATTATAATCAATATTCGAATCGATGTTAATCGATTTTTTTACAAGGCAGTAAAAACAAGGAACGCCTTTTGGTGAGAGACGGTTATTTCTTTTTGCTAATAAAAAGTTAATTTGTTTGTAACTAGTGTATTTGTGCTTGTTTATAAGGTTTTTTTTTTACATAAATTGTTAGTCAGTGTCCCGTACAAATAAAATCAGTTATAGTCATAACTGTGTGAGTGGGCTGGTGTCCGCGTGAACCGTGAGATATGAATAGTTATGATGAGCGTGTGGCCGCGGTCGGCGCTACAGTACCCGCCGTACGCCGCGGTACCTGTCACTATTAAAGTTACCGATAGTTAGCTACCTAACATTTAACTGCACACATTTTCTGTAATCACACTACCTGGCTTGCTACATTATCGTAGTTCACGTAGTTATATAGGTAGGTAGGGTAAAGCACCCAGTAGTCAGCCTTTTAGTGAAAATGTCAATTTGATTTAGCCATATTTTTATCATTTACAACTAGATGTTAAATCATTAGTCATTGTATGAAAGGTAATTTATTAAACTTTAAAAAAAAATTAACAAAATATCATATTCATAAGATTATTATGGAAAAAATCCGCATTAAACAAAATATGGCACTTTTTACCAGTAGTCAGCCCCATGTCGCCACTAGTCAGCCATGTCTTACCCAGTAGTCAGCCTCTTATTTACTCAATACAAATATTCTATTTTAAATATATTTTTATTGAAATCTCCAGGAAATGAAGCACATTTGCAATACAATTTATATATCCATTCCACACGCAAAAAGAGGGGTGTTATAAGGTTCGACGTGTCTGTCTGTGTGTCTGTCTGTCTATGGCATCACAACTCCCGAAAGGATGCAGTGATTTCAGTTTAGTTTTATTTTATTAATTAAAGGTGACTTATGTGCGAGTGTTTTTAGACATGTTTGATGAAAATCGGTGGAGCCGTTTAAAAGTTGTGGGGGGTTAAAGTGGGGAGATTAACCGAGTGTCTGCAAATTTACTCGGACGGGGTCTCAAATGGCTTCGCATGCTGAGAAAGTTGGTGGTGGGAAAGTTAGAATGGCTTAACCTAACCACCAACCTATAAAAAGTATGAAATAAATAAATATATTGTGAAATCGGGGGTTTTCAAGATTTAAAGTTATAGTTATTAGCACTTAGGTAATTGATTTCTAAATGTTTTCTAGTTAATCTTTCTTCACATGGTTCACAGCGATAAAAGTTTATTTTCTGTTCCTTTATTCCTTCTGTTTCTCAACTCTCCCCACTCTACAAAAGATGCTCTCTTCTATAAAAATATTTTAGCTTTTTGATGTGTTGATACATAAGTCAATGGTAGGCTAGGAAATGATAGAAGTAGGATAGGAAGTTATGATAGAAGTAACTGGTATCATTCCTTTCTTTTCTCATTTCCCAAAGTTCCTTCGTGTTTCGGAAGGCATGGTAAATTGAAAGTCCCGGCGGGCATATTCAAGGATCTCTGGCAATCGTTGCCATTAGTCAGAAGCTTGAAAATCTGATAACCAGTCTTATCATAAGACTACCATAATGGTAGTCGTGGTAGAGCCCAGGTAACTGGGTTGTGGAGGTCATATAGGCAGTTGCTCCATGTAAAACACTGGTATTCAGCTGTATCCGGTGAAACTGGAAGCTGATTCCAGCATATCGTGACCAGTTTCTTAGGGCAGTCATTTGTTTTTGGGAGTGCACTAAGTCTAGCTTAATGGTACGGGCCATTTTTGAGACTATTAAACGATTTCGGACTTGTAGTGTCATAATAATGTGTGAAATGCCAAGTACTCGACTCGTTTCCATGATTTTCATAACAGTTTTGATCGCCAGCACAGCACATGACAATTATTCCTCTTTATACAGATCTTTTGGTTTTTTTGATATGATACTATTCGAGAACAAGTAACTAAGTTTTGTGCCAATATAGCCGTCCACAAATTTGAACCTTTATGAAAGGATTTAAGACCTAATTTCATTTAGCAAAACTGACGGCCGACTATGGGATATGTAGGTCTAATGGTCGGCCTCATGAAATTCACTGACCTTATATGCGGCCGACTACTAGTAAAATACTATTTTTGTCTTAGAAGAGTTTAGCTCAACGCAATAGTTAAATTGAGAACTATTCGCCCTGTTAATTTCAACCACATATATGAGAATTGCAAAAAAAGCAGTAGTCAGCCACTCATGGCCGATTACTGGATCAACCTCATAATTTGGAAACCCAATAGTCGGCCACGTTAATTTATAATACAAAAGACAAATAAAACGCCTGCAATGCATGATTTTATCGAAGATTAACTATTAAATACTAGCATAAAATATCAATTCGTTCCATATTACATCAAATTCATTGAAAAACATGCCAAGACACGAATCCTTAACAAAAAAATAGCAATGGCGACGTTTTTGGCCATGTCTTTGATGGCAGTTCATAATAATGAGTATAACACGTTAACCTGCCATGCTATCGAATCGTAATTGTGCATATTAGTCAATAAGAATATACAGATTCGATTAATGATTATTTTATTGGTCTTTACTATTTTCGACACTAATTATATGGATATAAAGCCTGTAAAGGCTGACTACTGGTTGGGGGCCGACTACCGGGGGTTTTACCCTATATTGTATGTTTACCTCTCAATCCTGTCCCGTCTAGTGGAACAAGTGTACTACTCGTGGCAGGTTCTACGGAATACGCTCCGACACACTCAACAGTGTTGCTTAGTAACTGGCTAGACTAGGTACCTACTTGTCTATTAAAATTATCAACAACCAACGGATCTGTTATAAACCAACGTACGGTTATACCTATATACCTACAATCTACATATACTACATTACTACTTACATTGTACCTAAATAGGTATTCAAATCGAGTTCGAACGGACTCAAGTTCTGCACCAGTTATCGAAGTAGGGAGGTACCTAGTACCTACATACCTACGTTACTCCTAAAATTGCCTTATTTTATAAATAGGTACCTAATTGTAAATGTAGGGACATAAATAAATTGAAAGTAAACAAGAGAACCACTCGAAAGCGTGTGTAGAGTTGACGCACGAGTCCGCACGACGAATACGACGACTACCAAACAAAGTATCGATTTGTTTTATTACAAACATTAAGCGAGCGGCGAGCGCTGACTGCGCTCTCATGACCCACACAGTAGGTGCCACACTCGCTACCATGCAGTGCGAGTGGCAACTTATGTGTCTCTACTGCGAAGTGACTACTGCCTCTAGCACCGCCCGGCCCGTGACCGCGCGTCGCCTCGCTGTCAGTCGCTGTCATCGACACCCCTCGTCATCACCTACTATTGCGATGTATGTATGTAGTATGTACAGCAATAAGTCAGAGTGTCAACTTGTGTCTGTATGTTTTCCATCTATTTACTACTAACAACAATGTCCTTCCCGATGCGGCTACGGCGGTCAGTTTCATTGAAACTGGCCAACGATGCAGGACTTTGTTTATAGTGTCCAAGTGTGTGCACAATACACAGGTACACTCACTATTCTTTGCTCTCATAACCCGGTGGGACGGATAACCGACACGATCAATTGTGTTGTGATTTACTACTACTACGTATTAGGTAATATTTATGGCAAGCAAAGAAAAGACGCACTTATATAACAAATGTTTCTCAATTGCCTATTTTATAGAAAAGTTTATTTGAATTCATAGTATTGGCCTATTTTTAATTTCTATCTAAGTAGTTAGTTCATTCAAAAAGCAAGTGTAGAGTGCGTGAGCAGGATCCTAAGTAATTTCTTCAGAAATTCTTTTTCTTCAGAAATAGAGAAAAAGTGTCTTCTATACATATAATGAAAGATAATAAAATTTTCAGCGTTCTGGTATTATACCTGGTTCTCAAATATGGGCCTGAAAATGCGGCGAAATGTTTTTCAGCGTGGCCCGCCGATAACCACATACCTACTTAATTAAAATCCAAAATTTCAAGTCTGTAGGTCATTTAGTTCCAAAGTTAAGCGAAAGCAAAGTTTCGCATTTATAGGTATGACTCTCACTCACTCATGATCTGAAAAACATTCATTTTAACTATTTCGGAGCGTGATGCTCAAAAACTGATGAGAATTTCGATAAAGTATTCGTAACAAAAGTTGTAGACATTTTATTATCTTTAATTATGTAGAAGACACTTTTTCTCTACGATGAATCGTTTTAAAGATATTTGTGAAATTCTAACAAATGGGAAATGTCCTGTAATAATTGCATACTGATTTCGTTGAATATTGCATACTTAATATAATATTATGAAACAAAATAATATTATTAAGAACTTGTTGCCTACATAGGTACCTACCATTTTTAGCAAATAAATATTCTTATTCTATGCCACAGTGAAATGCTTTCTAATAATAAAGACATAGTGGAACTGTTCAATAGATCACAAGGTACGCCAAGTAGTTGGGTGCGAAGTGCGTATATCTCTACTGGCTTGCGATTGTAAGTATTGTAACTATGTACCTACTTATATGAAAACTTGAAATACATGCGCGTATACATAGCTTGGCACGTCGCCTACGGGCCACGACGATCACGAGCCCTACTAAGTGCTAGTGATCGATCGCTGACAAATGTATAATTGTTAAATAAAAGCGATGTACCTAATCCTGCGACTAGTTCGGTGAGACGGTGACTTCATACAAGCAGCCTATACGAGGTATGCGATAAGTGCACCTGCCGTCGAACTGCCAACAGTGACGGACACCGCGCTCTCTGCACTGAGTGGCTCGCTAGTAGGTACTTGCTACTTGTTAATAGTCGCGCAATCACCGACACACAAACACATAAAGCATTCCATATACCTGAAGATAACCCACCCACCCACGTATGACTAATTGGGAGAAAAATTAGATACAGGTAGTAATTGTAAATTAAACTGCTTGTAATGACTTATAGCTACCCACGGAATGTATCTAGGTACCTACTTGCCTAATGTCAGGGTTCATCCCTAAATGTTAAACGTACATTTTAGTTTCCAGTACAGATACACACTCGGCGGGCACTTGCCGCTCTTGGACGACAGTCAGCTGACAGACACATGCATGACTACACTGAGTAGAGCATCGACTGCTGTGTGATGGTAAGGATCGCTTATATGAGAAGGATCCTACTGGTTACTACCTTCCCAATTTATGAGTGCGAAAGTTTGGACGTCGGGAACGATGTTTTTACTGGATTAAAAGCATATTCAGAACTGTAAAACTACTTGACCAAAATTAATTAGCGACCTACTTACTATAATTTAACGAAAACTATACTTAGCTATACATTTTGTTACATTTTACCATGATTTAATTATTTCCAAGCTTATTTTGAATGACATTTGAACTTTCAAAACCATATTTTATTAGCGAATTTGTTGTCTAAAATCTATTTAGACACATACTAGCTTCGGAGGGCACGTAAAAAGTCGGTCCCGGTTGTTGTCAATTAAAATGACAGTCGTTAAGCCACGTCAAAGGCCTTTCGGACGGCTTGAACAACTTCGACACTAGGTTTACCACTAATCATACGATTAGTAGTAGTAGTAGCTATCGAACATCGAAATCGTAACGAAACTTAGGAAACATAGTAGACCTACAGCTGGTAGTCCTGGGAATATCACTGCCTGTGAAGACCGTGTGATGAGCATGATGTTACGTGAGTGGCAAACGTCGATGATATCATATAACATGGCTTAACACATAGTCGCGACCTAGTACCTAAAAGCTACAATGCTGATACCTAATAACGATTTTTCAAGAATACTTTTGTCCTGTAGATAGAGCTAGTAATTAGCAAGTACCTAGTCACTATCTCACTGTATAGCTGCTGGTTATACCTAATCATAAGATCACCTGACTCGTTACAATATAATAATAACGTATGTGATATGAACTGTCTGACCCAGCAGAGGTCAGCTGCAGTTCCTCACGCTACTGTGTTGTGTCATGCTTGTATGGCTTGTAAGTACCTACCGTTGTTTTGTACCGCTCCCTACATTTTTATACCGCAAACAAATTGGTCAAAGAGCAGCTAACTAACTAACTCGCTTGTAGGAATTGGATGGAGACGGTAAGTAGCTGGGTCCCGGGATTCGAGCGGCTCCTGCACTCGCCAGTTCACCCGCTGTATCGATCTGTGCTTCAGGCACTTGACTGTCGAGCTGTAGGCGCTGTAGCTACATGTCCCGCAGCGCGTTCATGCTCCTACACGCACCATCCACTTAGCACTATCCGACTCCTCCCTGATTTCACTCCGCTAGTGCCAACAAACGAATCGTGCTACCTTGTAACTGTGTGTTCTGCAGTGTGTCTCTTACTCGTTTTTCATGACTTTATTTATTTGCACAGTCGATTATAGCCCCGTTACCATTGTACAGTGGTAATACAAAACATATTGATTAGTTGCGTGCTCGCAAGGGCGTAGTTATACGTAGCTAGATACATTTCATTCATCATGCAGTTACAGCTACGCGTTGTTTTGTATTCCATTTGCTTAAGGTATGTAGGTGGTCGCACATATTATAGGCCTGCTTTAATGTTTGACATCTCCGTAAAAATACTTAGGTGGTCCCTACCTATCATATTAATACATAACATGTATTTGGTTTATTATTTTTAAAATGTCACAGGCTAGCGATAACCATAATGCAGGTAACACGTGTACTTGGAGCCTTATATAAACAGCGGCGATGTTGAGATCGACGTCTCGTCGGGACGACGGGAGCGATGTGAGGAAAGTAGAGCAACAAACAACTCGTTGCAGTTTGGTCGAGGGCGAGCGGCTCGCGCTCAGATCGATATTAGTGTTTACGTATTAGCTCCACTAGGGGTGAACAGCCAGCGGAGTGGAGCGCGGCGCGGCGCTGCTCGCTGCAGCTCGGTGCACCGTCGCTGAGCGCGCCGCGCGAGCCTGGCCTCCTCCTCGCCTTATAATCCACTTATTGGACTAGAGAAGCGCCGTCCTCCGGCGAATCCAATCTGGCATCGCTCGATAATACCTACTCACGGCGAAATCGACACCGTGCTGACCGCGCTCGCCACTCGTCACCACACTCGATCGAGCCCGAGTGGAGGCGCTCGACGAGCCACCGCAGGCCGGCTCGAGCGTCACAGACGTCGGTCAGCCGGCGGCAGACCGCGCGGCGTCCGCCGACCTACCTAACTCCTCCGCGGCACATCGGAGACACGAGCGCACTGACGAGCTTCCAGTCGTGGCTGCGACGCTCCCTCACCGCTAACACTGATCGTCCGCTAGATCGGAACCGAACGGCTGACGCCGAGCTCCGGGAGCATATTTGTCGAGTGGGTTCCGTACGTGGAGCGCTCGGGGCCGGCGGTCGAGCGCGGAGACTCGCGTTGCACCCGGTGGTCGCGCGGTCGAGCGGTGGCGCGGCGCGGCACTGACTGCGGCGGGCGCGGGCGGCGGCGGGCGGCGGCGCCCCGCGGCCCAGCGCACGCGCGAGCGGCCCGCGCGCCCCGCGCATGTGTCCCGCTGGTCCCACGCTGTGACCGATGTACCGCCGTTAATTCGTGTCACCGACTCCGGAGGAGCGCACGTGGTGCTCGTCTGCCGGAGCGGTGTTTACACGAGGAGCGGCTCTCGTCGCCGAGTTGTCGCAGACTCCTCCCAGGTATCACGAGTATGCGTGTCTTGCGGCGATGCTTCAACTCTTTTTAAATAAATAACAATATTCCGCTTAAGTCATCGAGGAATCACACCAACAATAAAGAGAGAAACGTTCGTTGCAGGAGTCAGTGAATAACTTAAACGTGAGCACTCCGTCTCAGGCTAACTCTGTTGTAATGCAGCCGTTCGCAGTGCGTCTGTTGTAACCAAGCCACACTAGACTACTTCGCGGAAGAAATAGTAAACAACCGTCGTCTCTTAGGCTGAAATCTGAATCTGATCGCTATGTCGGTGTGATTTGATTTGCAATTATTTTATTTCATACTCAACACATGTCCACATGGACAGCGATAGGTTGTCATAAGCACTATGAGCTGGTGACCAGCCTGCGACCATTACCTACAGCGTTTAGCTGTATAAGATAGGTAGGTACTGCCGTTATAACATAAAAACTCCGGGTCACTGCAGGGAAGAAGGAACTGAATGATCTTCCAAAAAAAATAATGTGTTATATAGGTATATACCTATGTATAAAATAATATGATGTTTAATAGGCTTGAAGCACTAATTATCTCTGGATTTGGTAGGTAACGTTGTGGTAGAGTTTCAGTGCTGAGCCTATAATGTATAGGACACTATTAGTAGGCATGAGATGCGGTTCGGGAGATATAGGTAATAATTTTAGTAGCCAAAATTGCCAGCAATCAGTTAGCTTGCAGAATTAGAAGGGAGGCCCGTGGGCTTCTCGTGTGGAGCCTCAAAGAGGCGAGGTGCAGGTGGAGGGCACTGGAGAGGTTTTCAGCTCCCAGAGCCTTTCCGTTTGACGCGTCTTATTTCTCCCCTAAGAAAATTGGGCATCCGAAGGGATTGCTCCCCCCGAAAAAAAAGGGACACTATTGGTATAATAATATAAACAATTAAAACCGGTCAAGTGCGAGTCGGATCTATAATATAATAGAAAATTAAAATTAAACAAAAAAACACATTTATTGTATAGGGACCTATTACTTTATTTTTTCGTTTATACACAATTTTGTGGGACTAGCGGGATTGATAGATTCCGTCCTGCGGGATCTTAAACTGCATTACCCGGCACCGAGCGCTCACACTCACACGCGTGCACACAACCGAAGTACGGGATAAAATAAAACACCCTGTCATAATTATAATTATTATTAATGTATAGGTTTTATTCGTGAGGCAAGAGCACGAGGAGTGTGACGAGTCCCGCCGAGCTAGCGCGGCGCCGCGCGCGGCACCAGGCGCACCGCGCGCCGCAGCAGCAGCGGCCGCGCGCCCCCCGCGCCTCCCCCCGCCCCCGCCCCCGCGGGCCCCTCGCGCGCCCCCCGCGCCGCCCGCCCGCCGCGCGACGCCACGATGACGCGCGAGTACGCGCCGCGCCGCGCCGAGTCGCCGCTCGTCACCGTCACGGGCGTGTCGGGCGCCGGCTCCGGCTCGGGGCTGCGGTACTGGCCCTCGTCGTCCGCGAACACGATGGGCAGGCGCATGATGTCGGCGGCGGCCAGCGCGGGCGGCGCCGGCGGCGCGGGCGCGGCGCGGCGCGGCGGCAGCAGCGCCAGCGGCGTGGCGCCCGACCCGCGCGACACCATGCGGCCCTCGCCCGCCTCGCCCGCCTCCGCGACGCGCTCCGCCCTGCGACACGAGAACGGTCAGGACGGCGCCGCGGCGCCCGCGGGCCCGGCGGCGTCGCGTCGCGTACCTGCCGCTCGCCTGAGGCGAGTGCGCGTAGTCCTCGTCGTCGGTCGCCCCGGCGGCGGGCCGGCGCCTCGGCGGTCGCGGCGGCGGGCTCTCCTCCGCGCCGCTCGCGCCCCGCTCGGCCGCGTCCAGCGCCCAGCGCGCGCACTCCTCCTGCAACACGCGGCGCGTCAGTGCGCGCCCGGGCCGAGCGGTCTCGAGGCGTAAGGGAGATACCGACCGCTATGGCCGCGTCGAGCGCGTGCTGCGGCAGCGGGCGGCGGCAGCGCACGGCGGCGGGGACCCGCAGCAGGTCGTCGGCGCCGCGCACCTCCAGCACGCGCCGCGCCTCGCTCCCCGCGCGCCGCCCCTCGCCCCCGGCACCGCCGCGTCGGCACATCGACCGCACTGCGCCGCGCCAGCTCTGAGCGGCGCCGGTCCCCGCGACGACCAACATCGGCAGACGGATCTGTCGCGACGAGTTACCGACTTCAGATAGGGAACGTGAGAACGAAGAGGAGCGGCCGCGAGCGTCGCGGTCGTCGGCGTACCTCGGCTAGCGGGTCGTCGGGCGAGTCGCGCGGGCCCTCCGCGGTCAACAGAGGCGGCGCCAGCAGCATCAGACCGCACACGCGGCCGGCGCCCACTCCTCCCGCCGCGCCCGCCAGCGCCAGGCACAGCGTCGCCCCCATCCCGGCGCCGCCGAGGATCACGGGCCGCTCCCTGCGACAGATACGTAGTACGCGTAGTACCGCGTCCCGAGGATCAGCGTCGCGCGATACGTGCGGTGACGCGTACGCGGGAACGGCGGTTCGTTCCCGCGGTCGCTTCGCCGGACACTCACCCCGCCTCCGCGAGCGCCTCGGCGAGCGCGGCGCGCGTGGCCCCCGCCAGCGCCCCGCACCACGCGTCGGGCGGCGCGGCGCCGGGCGCGGGCGGCGCCAGCAGCCTCGTGTGCAGCAGCGCGCTTAGCCGCCGCCGCCAGCGTCGGTCTTGGCGCTCGCTGCCGCCGCCCAGCCACAGCAGCCACGGCGAGCCCTCGGCGCCCACCGCCGGCCCCACGGCCGCCAGCGGCTCCCGGCGCGGCGGCGGCGCGCGTCCGCCCATCATGCGCTCGGCGAGGCGCGGCGCGGCGCGACGCAGCTCCGACGTCACCTCGTCGTACATGCGGCGGACGGCGCGCGGCATGTACGCCAGCAGCGTGGCGTGCAGCCACGGGCCCGGCCGCTGCGCCTGCGGGCCCGGCGCCGCGGCCGCCGCCACCAGCGCGAGGCGCAGGCGGCGGGCGGCGACCCGCAGGTGCTCCCGCGCCGCCGCCCGGCCGGCGGCCAGGCGAGCTAGGCGCAGGCGCCGCAGCGCGCTCAGGGCGCGGTCGGCGAGGCGCGCGTGCGCGGCGCCGGGCGCCAGCGCGGACACGCGCGGCTCCCAGTCGTCCTCGGCGCCGTCGTCGTCGGCGTCGGTCCCGGGCGAGCGCGCGCGCGCGGGTCGGCGCGGCGCGGGCGGCTCGGGCGGCGCGGGGTCGAGGCGCTCCACGTCCACGAGGTCGTCGGGCTCGGCGGCGGACGCGGCGCGCGGCGCCAGCAGCACGCGCACGTGCGAGGCGGGCGCGTGCGCGGCGCCGCGGGCTCGCGCGTACGAGTGCTCCACCCACACGCCGGAGCGCGCCTCCTGGGTCACGCGGCTCGTTAGTGGCTAGTGGGTGCTGGTGGTGCTGGTGGGTGCTGGTGGTGCTGGTGGGAGCGAGTGGGCGGGGGTGAGGGCGGGCGCGGTACTTACGTGTGGCGGCGCCAGCGCGTGCACGTAGGCGACGAGGCGCTCGTGCAGCGCGACCGCATCCGCCGCGGCCTCCTCGCCGCGCGACACCTGCGCGACACGACACCATGTTATTACACATAACACTATCTTGCTCATTATCTGTCACGATCGACGAGTGCGGATCGGCACCGGGTCGTATGTTCCGATGAAGGTCGAACGCGTCTTAATAGTAAAAATGGACGTCAGGTAGGACTATAAAGTCTCGTCGAACCTTATTCAGAGGTATATACGGCAGGTATAGGCATAGGCTTATACAGATTATACAGTAAAATTGGAGGTTAACTAGTCCATTGAAATGTTACATGAGATTTACATTTCTTAGAGGACGCAATTTTATTTTTGGAACATGTAGGGGAGGTCCATAGAAGCTTAACTTGAAATTTGTGGGGTCGCCACCCGTGTCCCCCGGCCGCCCTTGGAAAAGGAAACACTTTTTTCGCTATACCTCGGAAACTATGCGTCTTACAATAAAATTGTTAAAGCATAATTTGTTGCAAATTATTTTGTCTACAAATAGGTTTAATAATCTTTTGCCCTAAATTATTAATTAAAGAAGTTATAAGCAAAAAAGTTCAATATTTTTTATAATTATTTTTTTATTTAGACCAGAACGCTGAAAATTTAGTTATCTAGTAAGCGATAACCACATAATTAAAATCTAAAATTTGAAGTCTGTAGGTCATTTAGTTCCGAAGTTAAGCGATAGCAAAGTTTCGCATTTATGACACACTCATGATCTGAAAAACATTCATTTTAACTATTTCGGAGCGTGATGCTCGAAAACTGATGAGAATTTCGATAAAGTGTTCGTAACAAAAGTTGTAGATAATTTTATCAGCTTTCATTATGTAGAAGACACTTTTTCTCTATGACGAACCGTTTTAAAGATATTAGTGAAAAACTAAAAAATGGGAACTTTAACCCCCTCTCCCCACTCCGGCGCCCCCCCTAAAAGCGGGGATTTTTAGTATGTTTATTCTCTAAGCATCCTGTACCAATTTCTGAAGAAATTGCTTAGGATCCCTCTCACGCACTCTACACCCGCTTTTGGAGTATTATTTCAGCGGACTATATACAAAATGTAGGTCTACGTACCTACACATACTCTTTGGAACTTTTGGAGTTGTAAGTTTGTTACAAATCTTTGTTGAAAATATTGTAAGACATCAGAAATAGACTAACATTGTAAGTAGGTAACTATTTGCATCCTATGAGCTCTCAATCTTTTTGTTTTAGGTTTCATTGTTACCACTACATTATGATTGATGATTAATGAAAATACAAACATAACATTTGTAAGTGTGCATCTTCTATGAGTGTGAGGATTTATAAATGTAACATGCATTTATTTGTTATTCACAGAAAAACTATTATACATTATATGTCATAGCACAGTTAAGTTAAACAATTAATAACCTCAGGGATAGCTTCTCTGATTATGATGGAAATTTCACTAAGAGATAGGGGTAGTTGGTACACACAATCTCATAAATAATATCCATGCAAACTAAGCTGCAGGCTGCAGCTAGTTGTATAAGATTGCAACTTGACAACAGCAAACAAGTACAACAACAACATTAGTGACCAGCGGGTACCACTACCACTACCACTACTACCACTATTACTACTACCTGTGGGGTATACAACCAATCAATATAATAATGATGTCAATTAGTTTACAGGTTGCGTCTAACTAGATATGTGTACCAGTTTCATTGTATTCTAACAATTTGTGATGTTCCGTGTACCCCTACAACCATTTACAAATACTTATTCCTAAAAATTTTCATGAATAATGAATGGTCTCTCTAAATGTTCTCACTATGTTTGCATTACAGTATCAGGTGTCAGACCACCCACACCCAGTGTACTTACTACCTAGAACATCACCTTCACTGGTCATCACCACATGTGCTTGTCTCTACATACTTTCACACTTTATATTGTATAGAAACCAAAAAGCAACCAAGTACACTTATATTTTTATGTTACACTTACTAAAAGTTTTAGTTTATGGGGATGATCTCAACTTAAGACCAGTAGATATATTTGTGTATATATATACAGATCACAGGCAACACAAATTAGAAAGGTATCACACATTTTAAATTTAAATAATTAGTTGTAATGTTGAACTTTGTACAACAACTACACTATGTAGTGGGTAGGAAACTTCAACATTACATTAAATACTAAGTGTAGGTAGTTATCACCAACTCAATGAATGGTGACTGTCAACCATACCCTGTCCGCTGCCCACTCTCACTAACTCATGTCATGTTCACATTCTCCTGACATGTACTGCACCTACTGTCCCTACAGTCCCCGCTGCTGGACAACCTGCTCAATAACTCAGTGATGCGGTTATCATCAACCTGTAACACAACCACTACTGTACACTACTGCATGAACGCGTACCTCTTGCGATAACTCGCCGGCATTGTACTGTTGACAAACACTTCCCGCAGCCATCACC
The DNA here is from genome assembly GCF_050436995.1 of Anticarsia gemmatalis. Taxonomy (NCBI): domain Eukaryota; kingdom Metazoa; phylum Arthropoda; class Insecta; order Lepidoptera; family Erebidae; genus Anticarsia; species Anticarsia gemmatalis. The sequence goes on from NC_134756.1 coordinate 13,293,629, forward strand.
ACTTATTTTAACTATATACTACTAGTCTGATTCAAAACAATTGAGTCTTAATCTCTTTTTTTTTTTGGTTCATAGCCGAACATTTGACTCATAAGTCACTGTACCGACATTATGATACTTATCACTTTTCTTTTCAATGCTGAGTACGATCAACGGAACTGCAATACTCTCAAACGACACTTTGATAACACAAAAGAACAAATTAAGAATTCACTGTTTAAAGCTAAACCAGGGCCTGCATATAATTTAATTTCGTCTTCTCTCTTATTCTGTCACATAGGTACTGTGACTGTAGTCGGACTTTTAATTCGATGCAGTAACTGACACAAGCTAATGTCAAAAATAATGATACCAGATTTAACATAGTAGTGATGTGCCCTCTTCACACGAACAAGCACATGTCCCGTTATGGGCCTAAAATACAAACATTTATTAAGAATAAATTTTACTTAAATGCATAGAGTACTAAAAGTGTACGGATATTACAAAAAAAAAAGAATAGATTTTTTAACACCTACATTCATGAGAACAATAACAACACTTGTAATGCATATGTAATATGAAATGGAGCGTTTTATTTTTTAAGTGTTGTCACACAATGTATAACGGAACTTTTCGAGTTTATGCAGTCCATGGAAGTAGTAATAATAACTGAAAGAATCACGAAGAAAAATATATCAAATAAATTCATACTTTACAACTTGTATAGAGTTTACTTTTGTTTAGTTTTAGTGTCTGTTCGAAAAACGGTCTCGAGTGAGAGTTACTTTTAAGGCCCTTTGTCCCTCTCTAATAGCTGCCACTGCATAATGTTTGTAACTTATGATGGTAATTTTAAGATTATTACTGAATTTAAATCCGGTATTTGTGGTTTCACTAAATAGAATGTTGGTATAAAAACAATCAAAAGTAGTTTTATACATTATTTATTACTCTTGATGCACTCTAAGGATAGTTTGTATCTTGAAAATGTTTGTCCCAATTTTGTCAGTGTGTATATTTAGTAGTCTCAAGTTTATCCACGATTCCGCTTTAGTATGATCACCTACTAGAAAGGGACAGAGGACTTTAAAAATGAGCCTTGCTTGGCTCGTGAATTTGGACTTAGTGAACCTTCCAGTTAGTATTATTGCTTCCATGATGTAATCAGTCTACTTTTGACAATGACAACCACTGATTTATGACAACTACAACATATGCGTCCGATGTTGCCATTAAAATGTTGCTGTTATTAGAATAATAATCCCGATCCCGATCCCGATCCCGATCCCGATCCCGATCCCGATCCCGATCCCGATCCCGATCCCGATCCCGATCCCGATCCCGATCCCGATCCCGATCCCGATCCCGATCCCGATCCCGATCCCGATCCCGATCCCGATCCCGATCCCGATCCCGATCCCGATCCCGATCCCGATCCCGATCCCGATCCCGATCCCGATCCCGATCCCGATCCCGATCCCGATCCCGATCCCGATCCCGATCCCGATCCCGATCCCGATCCCGATCCCGATCCCGATCCCGATCCCGATCCCGATCCCGATCCCGATCCCGATCCCGATCCCGATCCCGATCCCGATCCCGATCCCGATCCCGATCCCGATCCCGATCCCGATCCCGATCCCGATCCCGATCCCGATCCCGATCCCGATCCCGATCCCGATCCCGATCCCGATCCCGATCCCGATCCCGATCCCGATCCCGATCCCGATCCCGATCTAATTAATTGCCTGCAGCAGTTTAAGTGTGATTTTGACGGCAAGTAGGTGTGACAAGCTACCTGTGTAAAGGATGGTTAGGTTAGGTTAGGTTAGGTTAGGTTAGGTTAGGTTAGGTTAGGTTAGGTTAGGTTAGGTTAGGTTAGGTTAGGTTAGGTTAGGTTAGGTTAGGTTAGGTTAGGTTAGGTTAGGTTAGGTTAGGTTAGGTTAGGTTAGGTTAGGTTAGGTTAGGTTAGGTTAGGTTAGGTTAGGTTAGGTTAGGTTAGGTTAGGTTAGGTTAGGTTAGGTTAGGTTAGGTTAGGTTAGGTTAGGTTAGGTTAGGTTAGGTTAGGTTAGGTTAGGTTAGGTTAGGTTAGGTTAGGTTAGGTTAGGTTAGGTTAGGTTAGGTTAGGTTAGGTTAGGTTAGGTTAGGTTAGGTTAGGTTAGGTTAGGTTAGGTTAGGTTAGGTTAGGTTAGGTTAGGTTAGGTTAGGTTAGGTTAGGTTAGGTTAGGTTAGGTTAGGTTAGGTTAGGTTAGGTTAGGTTAGGTTAGGTTAGGTTAGGTTAGGTTAGGTTAGGTTAGGTTAGGTTCCCCCCTAATGGCTCCTCCTGCTCCGGAGCCCGCAGAGGAAGAGGCTCCCCCTCTTATTTCCGAGGGAGAAATGGAGCTGGCCCTGGACCGCCTTCGCGGCAGAAAAACGGCTCCGGGACCGGACGGCGTCCCGGGACGATTGTTGGCACTCGCGCTCAAGCACTTGGGAGAACAGCTTCGGGGACTCTTCAATGCATGCATTAGCAAAGGAGAGTTTCCGAAGCAGTGGAAGGTCGGGCGGCTGTGTTTGTTACCGAAAGGGGGAGATCGGCCACCTGACTCCCCGTCGGCTTACAGGCCGATTGTTTTGCTGGACGAGACGGGCAAGTTACTGGAGAAGATTATCGCATCTCGTCTCGTCCAGCACTTGGAGGTAGTTGGGCCTCAACTCTCGGAGGCCCAGTATGGATTTAGGGCAGAGCGGTCCACCATAGACGCTCTGACCACCCTTAAAGAGCTGAGCAAAGGAGCGGTTGCGGCTGGAGACGTAGTCCTGGGGGTATCGCTGGATGTGGCGAATGCCTTCAACAGCATTCCGTTTGAGACTATCATGGAGGCACTCCGGTACCATGGGGTGCCTCCCTATCTCCGGAAGCTGTTGGGGGCGTACCTCCAGGACAGAGAAGTTGTGTGGGAAGGCCGAGACGGAAGGCGGTATGCGCGGCAAATGACGTGCGGTGTTCCACAGGGGTCGGTTTTGGGTCCGACCCTGTGGAACATTGGATATGATTGGATCCTTCGGGGGCCGGTTCCCCCCGGTGCGAAAATAATCGGGTATGCGGACGACACCTTCGTTGCAGCCCGGGGCGGGTCCTATGAGGAGGCGGCGCGGCTGGCCACAATTGCCGTGTCTTTGGTGGTGGACCGGCTCGCACTTCTGGGTTTGAGGGTCTCATTGACTAAAACGGAGGCCCTCCTATTTCATGGACCGCGGAGAGGACCTCCCCCGGACGCGCGCATAGTCGTCCAGGGAGTGGAGGTGCCGGTGAGGGCCCAACTCAAGTATCTGGGCCTCACCTTGGACGGACGGTGGAACTTCGGGGCCCACTTTACACAAATGGCCCCGAAGCTAATTGCCGCAGCGGCCGCTCTAGGTCGGCTGCTACCAAACTTGGGGGGCCCAGGCTCGGCCTGCCGGCGCCTTTATACCGGAATCGTTCGGAGTATGGCGCTGTACGGTGCCCCAGTGTGGGCGGATGCTCTCACCGCTAAAAACTTAGTACTATTGAGGAGACCCCAGAGGGTGATAGCGGTGAGAGCGATCAGGGGGTACCGTACCATATCGTGGACGGCAGCCACCCTTTTGGCGGGCGACCCCCCCTGGGAACTTCAGGCAGGGGTCTTGGCGCGGGTGTATGCCTGCAGAGCAGAGGCGCGAACGCGGGGAGAACGCCCGGATTTTGATGAGGTGCGGAGAGTCAGGGCAGAAGCGCAATCAAATCTGATTGAGAGATGGGACGAACAGCTGCGGTCCCCAGTCGCTGGCCGCGACACGGTGGAGGCGATTCAGCCACACCTGTCCCGTTGGTTGAGTAGAAAGTGGGGGGTTCTGTCCTTCCGGCTGGTGCAGGTACTTACCGGACACGGCTGTTTCGGTAAGTATCTGCACCAGATTGCGGGCCGGGAACCATCACCGGTTTGCCATGAATGTGGTGCGCAGCAAGATACAGCGCACCACACATTGGTCGAGTGCGCGGCCTGGGGGCCGCAGAGGCACGCTATGTCGGCGTTCGTGGAGGGGGACCTCTCGCTAACTAACGTGATCAGCTCGATGCTGGATAGCGAGGGGTCCTGGAGGGCGGTGGCCTCCTTCTGCGAGTCAGTCATTTCGCAGAAGGAGGCCGCGGAGCGGGATCGTGAGGCGTCTTCCTCCGACCCGCGCCGCCAGCGGAGGCGGGGTGTACGAAGAAGGAGGTATGCACACCTCCTCCCCCCGCCGTAGTCAGTAGTAGTAGGAGAAGTTGTTGGGCCGCCTGGTCCGGGAGAGGGCAGTCTGCCACCTCCGGGCTCGGTGGCCGGTGCGGATTATACCGGGGGCCGGGACATACTGCGCATCTGCGCGCAGTCTGTCCCGGCCTCCGAAGGCCCTCTTCGGCCGGCGAACTCGGGGGAGTTTTCTGGCCATTGCACGAGGGGGCGTGTGGAGGGACGGCACCAGTGTGTTGCGGTGTCGTCCCACACTGTGGACGGGTCCGTTGATGGACAGCCGCGTCGGGGCTGCGGTTGCGTGCTTTAAGCGATCCCGCAGCCTCGACATTATGCGGAGGAGGAAGCAACACCTCGGTGGTTTAGTGGGTAGGCCCAGCCCTTCTGGCTCGGAGAGCCCCACATACCCCAGCGCTCCCCCGGGCGCTGGGGATGCAATTTCATGCATTAACCGAGTTAAAAAAAAAAAAAAAAAAAGGTTAGGTTCCCCCTCGGGGAGTCTCCACCTTGCCGTGGTGAGGGGGCTCAGTAGCCGTGGCAAGCCAGCCACGGTGAAGCCAAGAGAGACTCACAACCCGTAAGGCCCACGCTGGGTTCGGGGGCTGCCGTCCTTCGGGGCGGTGGTCGCGAGGAAGAAAACCTCTATAAAAAATTACCCTGAGTCGGTTCCGTTCCTCATGCCACAAATCTTCGGATCGGTGGTATGGCGAGCGGCGTTGACCGTTGTGACTGGGAGTAACGGTGAGTAATCTCCTCGCGGGGATTGCTTGCCGGTGCTGCCAGGTGGTGGGAGGGCGGGCTCTCCCGGTTTCGGTATCGTCTCCGGGTGGGCAGACTTCGCAGTCACCGCCCTCAAACTCGTTATCCCAGCGGAGGTGTCGTGGTCACGTCTCGCGGCCACTGCTGGGACCGAGGGCCTTGCCTTAATTGGCCGGGCCAAGAGGACTTAACCTCAATAAAAAATTTAGTTTGTAAGGTCCCGTGAAACCTGCCCGACCTCACGGTGTATATAGGGTTACCCAGGTACAGGGGGCTCTGCCTGGGTGGACGGTCTACTTCCCCCACACTCGTGGGATTAATATGGAACATTCTTTTATAAACCTAAAAACAGTTGGTGATAGTGTGGTGGACGATGTCCCTGGTGGGGACGGGAGTACGTTCAGGCGTCCTGCGACGCCTGGCGGTACCCAAAAATTGGGGGGAGGCCGTTCATCGGCCGGCTCCCCAATCTTCGATGGCTCTTCTGCCAAAAAGGGCAGTCTTAGAAGCCGCTCGTCGAGTCGGGGCAGCGTCGCTGCAGACCCGCTAGACGAGCCTTGTGACGAACGCCGCTCGTTCTTCCGACGTCCGTCAATAACCGGAAGCGAGTCGGGAAGGGAGGGGGTCTCTTCCTCGGGCGGAACCCTTAAGTTCAGAAGGGGGCGCCAGGAAAACAGCGAACCCGACGGTGGTTCGACTGACAGGGGGGGCAAAGGCCGCAAACGACCGGTTTCAGTCGTAAGCGATGGCGGTGAACCCCTAATTGCTGATACGCCGCGTAAAAGCGGCAAAAAGAGGAGAGGGAAGGCGCGAACGCCTCCCTCAGGTCAGGGTATTGACCTCAACCGTGCCATGTCCGGGTCTACGACCGATATGGACATGGCCGGGAGTGCCGGGGAGGGATCCACCCTCCGAATGCCAGTGGGTCCGTCGGAGCGAGACCTCGAGGAGCTGCCCGCGACGGATATTGCCGACATAATGTTGCGGCATATGGAAGTGGTCCGCTACGTCGCGGACCGCTCCTTAAATTTGAAGGGCACCTTCGTTAAGTCCTTGAAGGACGCGGAGAGGGAGGTCCGGCGGGCGGCGTCCGAGCTCAGTCGCCGGTCCGCCACCGTGGAGAACATGACCCTGAACGCCACGAACCGCCGCCTTAATATTAAGGTAGACCTCCTCACCAAGGAGGTAGCGGCGCTCAGGCAGGTGGTGGAGTCAATCCCGGCACCCTCTACGGTGGTTGAAGCGGGACCAGGGTCGGAGTCGGAGTTCGACCGACGAATGGCGGAAATCCGCTTCTTTTTAGATGCCCGCCTCGGGGCAATCGAAGCCCGCCGGAGCCTCGTCTGCGCCCCCCATTAGCGGCGGACAAAGCAAGAGGGGTGGTGCAGCAAACACCCGCCCCAGAAGCCGCCGTCCCAACGTCGGAGGCCCCTTCGACCTCTGCCCCTTCTTCGGCCCCCCCAGCTTCCACTGGAGGAGCCAAGGGCAAGTCGAGAAGGAAAGGGAAGGGGAAGAAATCGGGGGGTGGGTCTGTGCCACCTCCCGCCCCAGCTCCTGCCTCGAGTCAGGCTGCCGGTGGCTCCTCTACGACCCCATCGGTCCCACCACCCCTTACAGAGGGGTGGAACGTCGTGGCGCGCAAAGGCCCCAAAAAGGGGAAGAAGGCTGCCGCACCGGCTCAGACACCGGTTGCCACCTCAACGCAGCCCCCCCTTAAGAGGCAGGAAAAGTCGGTGGTCCCGTTACGCCCCCCCACGACGGCTGCGATTATACTCACAGTATCGCAGGATGCCGTCGCGCGGGGGGTCACCTACGCCGAGGTGATCGCCAGGGCGAAGAAGGACATCGTCCTGGCGGATCACGGTATAAACGGGATCGCCAAAATCTGTGCCGCCGCGACCGGCGCACGGAAATTGGAGATCCCCGGGCCGAACGCCGAGGAAAAGGCGGACTCCCTCGCAACTAAATTGAGGGAGGTCCTGGGTGGTGACGCAATCGTGTCCAGACCCGTGAAGTGCGCGGACATGCGCGTCCAGGGTCTGGACGACTCGGTCACCCCCGAAGAAGTGGCCCGGGCAATTTCGCGCGTCGGAGGATGCCCAGTTGAGGCGGTGAAAGTTGGCGCGGTCCGCAGTGGCCCGCGAGGTGAGGGATCGGCCTGGGCAAAATGCCCAATCCCGGCTGCCAAGAGAGTCGCAGACGCCGGAAGGTTGTTGGTGGGGTGGGTGTCGGCCCGTATTCATGTGGCCGAACCCAGACAGATGAGGTGCTTCCGGTGCCTGGGCGTCGGACATGCCCGGGCCGTCTGCGACTCGGACGTCGACCGCAGCGACATCTGCTATCGCTGCGGTAAGGCGGGCCACAAAGCGGGCCAGTGCTCCGCCGCGCCACGGTGCATTCTCTGCGCACAGGCGAAGTTGCCGGCGGAGCACCGTCTTGGGGGACCCTCATGTAAGGCCCCCAAGGCTAAGAAGAAGAGGGGGGGCAAGGCCCCCCAAAATTCGGGGGGCAAGGCCCCCCAGACTAAGAGCGGCCAGCCGTCATCAGCTGGGGAGGCGATGGAGCTCGGCAAATAATGGCCGAGATTCGCCTCCTCCAAGCGAACCTCAACCACTGCGCCGCAGCTCAGGACCTTCTGCTCCAAAGCATGGCGCAGTGGTTGATGAACGTGGCTATAATATCTGAGCCATATATGGTCCCGGCCCGTGACAACTGGGTCGGGGACCAAACGGGCTCAGTAGCCCTACTGAGATTGGCGTCCCACAGCTCCCCGCCCTTCGAAAAAGTAGCGAAGGGTCGTGGATGCGTGGCGGCGTCAATGGGATCTTTGACGGTGGTCGCGTGCTACTGCTCTCCGAACTGTGCCCTATCTGACTTCGAGCAATTTCTTCTTGAGGTGTCGTCGCTCGTCAGATGGGCACAGCCCTCCCCCGTTCTTGTGGCCGGGGACTTCAACGCCAAATCCACGGCGTGGGGTTCTCCGGCAACCGATGTTAGGGGTGAGGCGCTGGAAGAATGGGCCATTTCGCTCGGGTTGGTTCTGTCCAACCGGGGCTCGGTCGACACGTGCGTGCGGCAGCAGGGCGGCTCAATTGTGGACTTGACTTTCACCAACGCCGCCCTAGCACGCCGTGTTCAGGACTGGGAAGTGCTGGAGGAGGTCGAGACGGCTTCCGATCACCGATACATCCGGTATCGGATTCTCCCTCCTTCGGCGAACCCGAACAGTCCGGGTCGGGCCCCCCGCGGGGCCAGCCCGAGGTGGGTGCTGGGGCGACTCGACCGCGAACTACTGGTCGAAGCCGCCCTGGTTCAGTCCTGGAGTCCAGCGCCTGAGGGTCCGGCTGACGTGGAGGCGGAGGCTCAATGGCTCGCGGACGCTATGTCGCGCGTTTGCGACGCGTCAATGCCGCGGGCCCGCCCCTGCCCTCCCAGACGTCAGGTGTACTGGTGGTCGCCAGAGATCGCGCAGATTCGTCAAGACTGCGTGATCGCAAGACGCCGGTACGCCCGTAGCCGGCGCCGTCGCCGTAATGAGGCCCGTGAGGCCGAATTGTATGCCGCCTACAGGGACTGTCGTCGTGCCCTGTCGGTGGCTGTTGCGGAGGCCAAAATCAGGGCCTGGGAGGAGTTCCTGGGGACCCTAGATCGGGACCCCTGGGGGCGGCCATACCAGATGGTGCGTGCTAAATTGCGCCCCTGGGAGCCCCCGGTGACGGAAAGTCTCCACCCCGTGTTCCTGGAGCAGGTATTAGCGAGCCTGTTTCCGGACCGGGGGGAACATCCTCCCCCGTTTGCGGCGGCGGCGGATTCGGAGAGCAGTAGCATCGAAGTGACGGAGGAAGCAGTCGCGCCCGAAGTCACCTTGGACGAGTTGCACCGGGCGGTGGATAGGCTAAAAGGCCGCAACACCGCTCCGGGGCCCGACGGAATTCCTGGTCGGGCATGGGTATTGGCTCTACCCAACGCACTCGAATCCAGGGTGATGTGGCTGTTTTCCTCGTGCCTGGCGCAGGGTCAATTTCCCCGTAAGTGGAGGACGGGACGGTTGACCCTGCTGAAGAAGGAGGGACGCCCGCCAGACTCGGCGTCGGCCTTTCGTCCCATAGTCTTGCTCGACGAGGTGGGCAAACTCTTTGAGCGCCTTTTGGCAGCCCGCCTCACGGAGCACTTGATGGGACCAGGACCGGACCTTAGTGAAACACAGTTTGGTTTTCGTCGTGGCCGGTCCACGGTCGACGCGATCTCGCGGGTGAGGTCTCTCATTGGGGGTGCAGTGGAAGGTCGAGGGGTGGTCGTGGCGGTGTCTCTTGACATCGCCAACGCTTTTAACACTATTCCCTGGAGCTGCATCCTCGCTGCGCTCAGCCACCACCGCGTGCCGGAGTACCTGCGGAGAGTCTTGTCATCGTATCTCTCCGACAGGTCCGTAACGTATCCCACGCGGGATGGGTGGCGCCGGAGGGTCGTCAAATGCGGTGTTCCGCAGGGGTCAGTTCTTGGTCCGACCCTATGGAACATCGCCTACGATTGGGTGCTGCGGGAACCACTCGTGGCGGGGGTCGACGTGACTTGCTACGCCGACGATACCCTCGTCACGGCCCGCGGCAATACATACCCGGAGGCGGCCCTCTTGGCCACGACCGGCGTCGCCGAAATAGTCAGTAGAATTCGGCGCCTAGGGCTAGTGGTAGCCCTAGAGAAATCCGAGGCCATTTGTTTCCACGGGCCTCGGAAAGCGCCGCCGGTCGGAGCGCAGCTAGTGGTGGGCGGAGTTTCCATCAGCGTCGGTAAGACGATGCGGTATCTGGGCATCGTTCTGGACAGCAGATGGAACTTTCGGGAGCACTTCCGTCGCCTCGCGCCCAAACTTGTCGGGGCCGCGGGGGCATTGGGAAGACTGCTGCCGAACCTGGGGGGACCCTCGGGCGCATGCCGTCGTCTTTACACCGGCGTTGTGCGTTCGATGGCTCTCTACGGGGCGCCCATCTGGGTGGATGCCCTGAATCGCCGGAATATTGCGGTCCTCCAAAGACCGCAGCGAGTGATGGCGATCAGGGCCATACGGGGATACGTGACCGTCAGCTTTGAGGCGGCATGTGTCCTCGCCGGGACTCCCCCGTGGGACCTCGAGGCTCGTGCCCTGGCGGAACGCTACCGCCAGGTGAGAGCAGGGGAGGTCGAGGGGACCGGATCGCTGCAAACGGGGGCAATGGCGCGGCGTCAGTTCCGCGCCGAAATCCTCCGGCAGTGGTCCGAGCGGTTGGAGGAGCCAAGCGCCGGTGTTCTGACCATCGGCGCTATCCGACCGGTCCTGGATCGGTGGGTCAACAGGCGGCACGGTACGATGACCTTCCGGCTGACGCAGGTCCTCTCCGGACACGGCTGCTTCGGGAGGTACCTGTGTCGGATAGCCGGTAGAGAGGCATCGATGGCTTGCCATCATTGCGGCTGCGCCGAGGACACGGCGGGACACACACTCGCCGTGTGTTCGGCGTGGTCAGGGCCACGTGCGGCGCTAGTTGACGCCACCGGAGCCGATCTGTCGCTCTCGGCCATATGCCAGGCCATGGTCGACAGCGACGAGGCATGGAGCGCAATGGTCACCTTCTGCGAAGAGGTGATCAAGCGCAAGGAGGAAGCGGAGCGGGTCAGAGAGCTAGATCCCCTAGCTGACCCAATCCGACGACGCCGCGTCGGGCGCAGGCGTGCGGCGCATGAGCGCCGTCTTCCTCCTTAACGGGGACCTCCGGGCGGCGGATATGGGACATCCGTCGTCCACAGGAGTGGTGAGGTTCCCCGGTAGGTGATGGGCGGGTGGTGTCACGCCCATCGTCTCTGGTGATTGATGCCGTCACTATCCACCCAGACGGCATCACCCAAGGAAGGGCCCCCGTGGTGGGGCAAGCCGCGCATGGCGTGCGTCTTGCGGTGCTTGCGTATAGCGGTTATCCCGGCGCACGTCGTAGCGGAAGCGGTTGGACACCCGTCAGGTGTTTTAGTGGGCTCTCTCGGTGGACCACATACCCCGTTTGCGCCGTCCCAGCGCGGCGGGGACCTAGCCGGTGGGTCGTCCCTCTACAGCGACCCCGAATGGTTTCCCTGACGGAAAAAAAAAAAAAAAAAAAAAAAAAAAAAGGTTAGGTTAGGTTAGGTTAGGTTAGGTTAGGTTAGGTTAGGTTAGGTTAGGTTAGGTTAGGTTAGGTTAGGTTAGGTTAGGTTAGGTTAGGTTAGGTTAGGTTAGGTTAGGTTAGGTTAGGTTAGGTTAGGTTAGGTTAGGTTAGGTTAGGTTAGGTTAGGTTAGGTTAGGTTAGGTTAGGTTAGGTTAGGTTAGGTTAGGTTAGGTTAGGTTAGGTTAGGTTAGGTTAGGTTAGGTTAGGTTAGGTTAGGTTAGGTTAGGTTAGGTTAGGTTAGGTTAGGTTAGGTTAGGTTAGGTTAGGTTAGGTTAGGTTAGGTTAGGTTAGGTTAGGTTAGGTTAGGTTAGGTTAGGTTAGGTTAGGTTAGGTTAGGTTCCAAAATTCGGGGGGCAAGGCCCCCCAGACTAAGAGCGGCCAGCCGTCATCAGCTGGGGAGGCGATGGAGCTCGGCAAATAATGGCCGAGATTCGCCTCCTCCAAGCGAACCTCAACCACTGCGCCGCAGCTCAGGACCTTCTGCTCCAAAGCATGGCGCAGTGGTTGATGAACGTGGCTATAATATCTGAGCCATATATGGTCCCGGCCCGTGACAACTGGGTCGGGGACCAAACGGGCTCAGTAGCCCTACTGAGATTGGCGTCCCACAGCTCCCCGCCCTTCGAAAAAGTAGCGAAGGGTCGTGGATGCGTGGCGGCGTCAATGGGATCTTTGACGGTGGTCGCGTGCTACTGCTCTCCGAACTGTGCCCTATCTGACTTCGAGCAATTTCTTCTTGAGGTGTCGTCGCTCGTCAGATGGGCACAGCCCTCCCCCGTTCTTGTGGCCGGGGACTTCAACGCCAAATCCACGGCGTGGGGTTCTCCGGCAACCGATGTTAGGGGTGAGGCGCTGGAAGAATGGGCCATTTCGCTCGGGTTGGTTCTGTCCAACCGGGGCTCGGTCGACACGTGCGTGCGGCAGCAGGGCGGCTCAATTGTGGACTTGACTTTCACCAACGCCGCCCTAGCACGCCGTGTTCAGGACTGGGAAGTGCTGGAGGAGGTCGAGACGGCTTCCGATCACCGATACATCCGGTATCGGATTCTCCCTCCTTCGGCGAACCCGAACAGTCCGGGTCGGGCCCCCCGCGGGGCCAGCCCGAGGTGGGTGCTGGGGCGACTCGACCGCGAACTACTGGTCGAAGCCGCCCTGGTTCAGTCCTGGAGTCCAGCGCCTGAGGGTCCGGCTGACGTGGAGGCGGAGGCTCAATGGCTCGCGGACGCTATGTCGCGCGTTTGCGACGCGTCAATGCCGCGGGCCCGCCCCTGCCCTCCCAGACGTCAGGTGTACTGGTGGTCGCCAGAGATCGCGCAGATTCGTCAAGACTGCGTGATCGCAAGACGCCGGTACGCCCGTAGCCGGCGCCGTCGCCGTAATGAGGCCCGTGAGGCCGAATTGTATGCCGCCTACAGGGACTGTCGTCGTGCCCTGTCGGTGGCTGTTGCGGAGGCCAAAATCAGGGCCTGGGAGGAGTTCCTGGGGACCCTAGATCGGGACCCCTGGGGGCGGCCATACCAGATGGTGCGTGCTAAATTGCGCCCCTGGGAGCCCCCGGTGACGGAAAGTCTCCACCCCGTGTTCCTGGAGCAGGTATTAGCGAGCCTGTTTCCGGACCGGGGGGAACATCCTCCCCCGTTTGCGGCGGCGGCGGATTCGGAGAGCAGTAGCATCGAAGTGACGGAGGAAGCAGTCGCGCCCGAAGTCACCTTGGACGAGTTGCACCGGGCGGTGGATAGGCTAAAAGGCCGCAACACCGCTCCGGGGCCCGACGGAATTCCTGGTCGGGCATGGGTATTGGCTCTACCCAACGCACTCGAATCCAGGGTGATGTGGCTGTTTTCCTCGTGCCTGGCGCAGGGTCAATTTCCCCGTAAGTGGAGGACGGGACGGTTGACCCTGCTGAAGAAGGAGGGACGCCCGCCAGACTCGGCGTCGGCCTTTCGTCCCATAGTCTTGCTCGACGAGGTGGGCAAACTCTTTGAGCGCCTTTTGGCAGCCCGCCTCACGGAGCACTTGATGGGACCAGGACCGGACCTTAGTGAAACACAGTTTGGTTTTCGTCGTGGCCGGTCCACGGTCGACGCGATCTCGCGGGTGAGGTCTCTCATTGGGGGTGCAGTGGAAGGTCGAGGGGTGGTCGTGGCGGTGTCTCTTGACATCGCCAACGCTTTTAACACTATTCCCTGGAGCTGCATCCTCGCTGCGCTCAGCCACCACCGCGTGCCGGAGTACCTGCGGAGAGTCTTGTCATCGTATCTCTCCGACAGGTCCGTAACGTATCCCACGCGGGATGGGTGGCGCCGGAGGGTCGTCAAATGCGGTGTTCCGCAGGGGTCAGTTCTTGGTCCGACCCTATGGAACATCGCCTACGATTGGGTGCTGCGGGAACCACTCGTGGCGGGGGTCGACGTGACTTGCTACGCCGACGATACCCTCGTCACGGCCCGCGGCAATACATACCCGGAGGCGGCCCTCTTGGCCACGACCGGCGTCGCCGAAATAGTCAGTAGAATTCGGCGCCTAGGGCTAGTGGTAGCCCTAGAGAAATCCGAGGCCATTTGTTTCCACGGGCCTCGGAAAGCGCCGCCGGTCGGAGCGCAGCTAGTGGTGGGCGGAGTTTCCATCAGCGTCGGTAAGACGATGCGGTATCTGGGCATCGTTCTGGACAGCAGATGGAACTTTCGGGAGCACTTCCGTCGCCTCGCGCCCAAACTTGTCGGGGCCGCGGGGGCATTGGGAAGACTGCTGCCGAACCTGGGGGGACCCTCGGGCGCATGCCGTCGTCTTTACACCGGCGTTGTGCGTTCGATGGCTCTCTACGGGGCGCCCATCTGGGTGGATGCCCTGAATCGCCGGAATATTGCGGTCCTCCAAAGACCGCAGCGAGTGATGGCGATCAGGGCCATACGGGGATACGTGACCGTCAGCTTTGAGGCGGCATGTGTCCTCGCCGGGACTCCCCCGTGGGACCTCGAGGCTCGTGCCCTGGCGGAACGCTACCGCCAGGTGAGAGCAGGGGAGGTCGAGGGGACCGGATCGCTGCAAACGGGGGCAATGGCGCGGCGTCAGTTCCGCGCCGAAATCCTCCGGCAGTGGTCCGAGCGGTTGGAGGAGCCAAGCGCCGGTGTTCTGACCATCGGCGCTATCCGACCGGTCCTGGATCGGTGGGTCAACAGGCGGCACGGTACGATGACCTTCCGGCTGACGCAGGTCCTCTCCGGACACGGCTGCTTCGGGAGGTACCTGTGTCGGATAGCCGGTAGAGAGGCATCGATGGCTTGCCATCATTGCGGCTGCGCCGAGGACACGGCGGGACACACACTCGCCGTGTGTTCGGCGTGGTCAGGGCCACGTGCGGCGCTAGTTGACGCCACCGGAGCCGATCTGTCGCTCTCGGCCATATGCCAGGCCATGGTCGACAGCGACGAGGCATGGAGCGCAATGGTCACCTTCTGCGAAGAGGTGATCAAGCGCAAGGAGGAAGCGGAGCGGGTCAGAGAGCTAGATCCCCTAGCTGACCCAATCCGACGACGCCGCGTCGGGCGCAGGCGTGCGGCGCATGAGCGCCGTCTTCCTCCTTAACGGGGACCTCCGGGCGGCGGATATGGGACATCCGTCGTCCACAGGAGTGGTGAGGTTCCCCGGTAGGTGATGGGCGGGTGGTGTCACGCCTATCGTCTCTGGTGATTGATGCCGTCACTATCCACCCAGACGGCATCACCCAAGGAAGGGCCCCCGTGGTGGGGCAAGCCGCGCATGGCGTGCGTCTTGCGGTGCTTGCGTATAGCGGTTATCCCGGCGCACGTCGTAGCGGAAGTGGTTGGACACCCGTCAGGTGTTTTAGTGGGCTCTCTCGGTGGACCACATACCCCGTTTGCGCCGTCCCAGCGCGGCGGGGACCTAGCCGGTGGGTCGTCCCTCTACAGCGACCCCGAATGGTTTCCCTGACGGAAAAAAAAAAAAAAAAAAAAAAAAAAAAAAAAAAAAGGTTAGGTTAGGTTAGGTTAGGTTAGGTTAGGTTAGGTTAGGTTAGGTTAGGTTAGGTTAGGTTAGGTTAGGTTAGGTTAGGTTAGGTTAGGTTAGGTTAGGTTAGGTTAGGTTAGGTTAGGTTAGGTTAGGTTAGGTTAGGTTAGGTTAGGTTAGGTTTTTTTTTTTTTTTTTTTTTTTTTTTTTTTTTTTTTTTTTTTTTTTTTTTTTTTTTTTTTCCTAGCTACCCCTAACATGGAGGTCAGGGTCCTTGGCAAGCTATCTAGGTTCTTAACTTCTATTTTGAAACTACCCGGAAATGGGCCTATTCTCCTCAATCATTCTAGTCCTCTATTACCATACCATTCTCGCTTTTATGCCTCTCGCACTTCTTTTCCTCATCTTTCATACTTGCATACCTATTCTATTTTTAATCTACCATTAAGTACACACAGGGGGGGCCTTAGGTGAGGGTCGGATGGTGGGATGGGAAGGGGGGGGAGAAGGGTCATTTGTTTTATTTTTACATTTGTGTTTTCAGCTTATCGCAATATATACTTAACACTATTTACATTACACTTTTTTGCTTCCTTATTTTAACAATTAATTTACTTATTCTATATACCTATATGCTATTTTAATATATATGCCAATATATTAAATAATCATATTTTTCTTACGCTAGTGTTTAATTTTTAATACAATTATTCTTATAGCTACAGTTTTTACACAGTTATTACCGGTTGATCGGTTCCCAGCTAGTCTAGGCCAGTTTATGACGTGAGCGGATTTTGCAGGTTTTGTTTCAGGATACATTTTCAGGATGGACTGAGAACAAACTGCTGCCACTCGGTGGTAAGTCGTTGACTGACCTGACCTTTTGTTGTGCGTTTTCTTTTCCTCTTGTTTAACAAAACTTAAACCTTCGGAAAAGCTGCCACTCTCCGCGCGGGCCATTGCAACCAAGTTGGTCGTGTAGATTTGTGTGCTTGTGTGTGTATTTTGTGTTGTAGTGTAGTGTGTGCGTGTGTTCATCTGCTTTTCGCTTCTCCTCTCCAGTGTGGTTATGCTGCTTTTGGTCCCCATTTCCACCTTAGCAGTAGGCAACCGACGCTCGGGCCAGAGCGTCCCACTTCCTTCGCACTGGGCATTCAGCACTGAATGCGTTGTGCTGGACGTGGGCCGCGCCCGCCCGGGCGCAGTTGCGACACGCTGGTGGTTCTCCCGCTGCCATGTCTGCGCACTTGTCCCTCATGTGAGGGCCTCCGCAGTGGCTGCAGAGATCGGCCGGCTCCCTGCAGAGGCGCTTGCTGTGTCCATATGCGAGGCACCGGGTGCACTGCACCAGCGGCGACTGGTCCTCAACTCGCACGTTCTGCAGGTCGACCTTCAGTCTTCCTGCAGCCACTGCCCTTGCCCATATTGTCGGAGACACCCTCAAGACGATGTTTGCGTTGTGGGGGTTCCGCGCTTTCCTCCTATACTTGACTTCCATCCTGTCTTCCTCGTCGGCGAGGGCGCCAAAAACACCCGCATTCTGGCTCCGAAGGGCGCCCAGTACCTCCACATCGCTGTGGACGGTCAGGACGTCCCTCAGGACCAGGAGCGGGTCCTTGTTTTTGACCTCCTCGGCGACGAGTTGACCCCCGCTGTCCTTAAGCTTGCTAATTACTTTTTCCCTTTCTTCCTTCGTCTTGCATCCTAGTACTATTTTCCTGTCCCTAGCTTTCCGCACTCTTTCAACTTTCACCCATCCATTCTTAGCATCAATCGTCTTTCTTACCTTCTCTAATACTTCCTCTCCAGTGTCCTCTTCATTCTTTGATGTGACTATGACTGAGTGAAGAGTCGCAGGCTCCCTACTGCTTTCCGCTCGGACTGCGTTGGCGTAGCTCAGCTGCGGTCTCTCCACCAGTAGGTCCAGGCGTTCCCTATTTTCCTTCAGGATCCTATTATTCTCTTCCACTCTTTCCATTAAGGCCCTGACATTCTCCAGGGAGACGGAGCAGGCAGGGGGGGGATTATCCTTCCCTATCTGCTCCGTCACCCCGGTTCCCTCACTTTCATCTCTTTCTGTCCCCCCTTCTACAGAGGACCCCGCTTCCGCCTCTTTAAAGAGTCTCATTAGGTGGCTGAGGGCCGCCTTTAGGGTCTCCTTTATGTCCCCCCTAAGGTTGCGAGACTCAGAGAGGGCCCTGTGCCCCTTGGCGAACCATGAGTTGGCTTCCTCTCTTCGGCTCTTTGGGGGGCTCGTAGGTGAAATTTGGAGCCTGGAGGGAAGCTCTCCTTCCAGGCACCGTATGGGAGCCCGTTTCTTCTTGGTCACCGTAATGGTGGCCAAGGTTGGCATGTGTTTGGGAGACGGGGTTGTCACTGTAGTAGGGGGGGGCCTTCTTGTAGGGCTGGTAACCCTGGCTGACTCCCGCTCGCCGACACTCCGTCTCGCGTTTTGGCCCGCGGGTCGGTCTGTCGGGCTGTTGGAGCCGGGATCTGCCTTCGATTTTGACACCCTTTTCACGGGCGTCCTGTCTAGGGAGTATTGACCAAACATCCTTCCCTCTGCTTACGCAAACCTTAGCTATACCTAAAGTCAAAGTTTTACAACTTTTGTTGCAGGTCGCGTGTGATGCTGTCCAGCAGCTGTCCGGTATCCCGATGCGAGATGTCGCTCAGGTGAGTTTGCGTAGGTGTGTGTCTCTGTGTGTGTACGTGTTTGGTTTTGAGTGTGTGTGTGCGCGTATGTGTGTGTGTGTGTGTGTGTGTATGTGTGTGAGTGTGAGGTAAATGTATGCGTATTGTGGATAGTGGTGTGAGTGCGTGAGAGTGCCCTCAGTCCAGGATGTGTTCTATATGTAAAGGGTATAGAACGGTCAGGAAGGGGGGATGGGGGGGAGGGGGCGAGGGAGGGGATGTCTAGATAGTGAGGGAATAGGGGTAGCTATCCGTCACGTCAAAAACCGGGTCAAAAATTTTGGGCAAAATCCGGGTGTAAAGTCCCGGACTGTCCTAGGGTCCCGGGATGAAGTCCCAGACAGGAAGAGGCGGTTGTCCAGGCTTTGCTCAGATGACTGGAGCAAGTCCCGTTCAAATCGGGTCACTGGGGCCCGAGATATAGGACTTTGAAAAAATCCAAGATGGCGGTCAAAATGGCCGCCACCAGGTTATGGTGCCAGTTGATCCGCCCGCTCCTGCCGAGTACTCCAGCGAAAATCCCGAATCGCTACGACCACTGGGGCCGGAGTTATCGTCGATTTAAATTTTCAATATGGCAGCCAATATGGCTGCTTGTCAGCTGTCAGTTGGCTGTCAGAGCTGTCAAATTTTGACAGCTATTTTCAATTTGCTATAACTCCGTCCCCCGTGGTCGCAGCGACACGGGGTTTCTTCCTGTAATATCGGCGTTTTAGGCCGCGTCGAATAAAATTATTATGGGGGATGCAACCCCAACCCTTATATAAAAAGTGAAAATTTTTGCCGGTTTTTTCCAAATAACTTAAAAACTACTTAACCTAAAAACTTAATTTAACTTAAATCTAGCTAGTCTAAGTAGCGCCTACAAGGCAACGGTGGAGCGGGGTTATAGCGACCACCCCTACTGCCCCCACGTGTCAACCCCTAAAATTAAAAAATTTATAACTCGAAAACTACTGAACCGAAAAATCTGAAATTTTCAGGGGTTGTAGAGTCGGCAAATGCCTATCTAATGCTAATTTAAAAAGTGGGGGTCATAGATCTTAATTTTTAAAAAAGTAATTTTGAAATTTGGAAAAATTTTGTAATCGCTATAACTCCGCCCTTACTTGAGTCCCGATGACGTGCGATGTGTCCCCTGTCTCGTCTCGGAGAGGCGCAAGCTGCGGCACTGCCAGATCCAGCCGCACTCCTCGGGATGGGTGACCACGTGCCCACGTGGTACTTGTTTTTCTGGCTTTTTCTCAGCCGTTTTCAGCCGGAAAATTCTGAAACTTCCCACGCAGGTAGTCCTCGCCGAGGGCTTCAAGGGCACACTTTAAAAAGTGTGGGTCAAGGCGACTAATCGCGCGCCGCACGCACTTAAAGTTTTCAAATTTGCCACTTTTTCACTTTTTTGTTAATAACTTTTTGGCCTTTTGTCCGCGGCACTTAATTTTTTCACAGGCGTGTGCGCCTCACTTTTCCGCAACTTTTGATGTATAACACCGGTATTTTCGTGCACTTTTTACCACTTTTTGGATTTTTTGAAGCGGGAGCTCGACACACGCGTGGCGTTTGGGACGGCGGTTCGGTTAGGTTGGTTAGGTTAGGTTAGGTTAGGTTAGGTTAGGTTAGGTTAGGTTAGGTTAGGTTAGGTTAGGTTAGGTTAGGTTAGGTTAGGTTAGGTTAGGTTAGGTTAGGTTAGGTTAGGTTAGGTTAGGTTAGGTTAGGTTAGGTTAGGTTAGGTTAGGTTAGGTTAGGTTAGGTTAGGTTAGGTTAGGTTAGGTTAGGTTAGGTTAGGTTAGGTTAGGTTAGGTTAGGTTAGGTTAGGTTAGGTTAGGTTAGGTTAGGTTAGGTTAGGTTAGGTTAGGTTAGGTTAGGTTAGGTTAGGTTAGGTTAGGTTAGGTTAGGTTAGGTTAGGTTAGGTTAGGTTAGGTTAGGTTAGGTTAGGTTAGGTTAGGTTAGGTTAGGTTAGGTTAGGTTAGGTTAGGTTAGGTTAGGTTAGGTTAGGTTAGGTTAGGTTAGGTTAGGTTAGGTTAGGTTAGGTTAGGTTAGGTTAGGTTAGGTTAGGTTAGGTTAGGTTAGGTTAGGTTAGGTTAGGTTAGGTTAGGTTAGGTTAGGTTAGGTTAGGTTAGGTTAGGTTAGGTTAGGTTAGGTTAGGTTAGGTTAGGTTAGGTTAGGTTAGGTTAGGTTAGGTTAGGTTAGGTTAGGTTAGGTTAGGTTAGGTTAGGTTAGGTTAGGTTAGGTTAGGTTAGGTTAGGTTAGGTTAGGTTAGGTTAGGTTAGGTTAGGTTAGGTTAGGTTAGGTTAGGTTAGGTTAGGTTAGGTTAGGTTAGGTTAGGTTAGGTTAGGTTAGGTTAGGTTAGGTTAGGTTAGGTTAGGTTAGGTTAGGTTAGGTTAGGTTAGGTTAGGTTAGGTTAGGTTAGGTTAGGTTAGGTTAGGTTAGGTTAGGTTAGGTTAGGTTAGGTTAGGTTAGGTTAGGTTAGGTTAGGTTAGGTTAGGTTAGGTTAGGTTAGGTTAGGTTAGGTTAGGTTAGGTTAGGTTAGGTTAGGTTAGGTTAGGTTAGGTTAGGTTAGGTTAGGTTTTTTTTTTTTTTTTTTTTTTTTTTTTTTTTTTTTTTTTTTTTTTTTTTTCGCCTAGCTACCCCTAACATGGAGGTCAGGGACCTTGTTATTCTATCCTATCTAATTCCTTACTTCTATGTTAATATATAGAACTACCCTAAAATGGGCCTACTCTTCTCTTACATTCCGAGCCTCTTTGTCATTCCAGTTCTATCATTTATGCCTCTCGTACTTTTATTCATCGCTTTCATACTTTCATACCTAGTCTACTTTTAATACTATTCAATACACAACACAGGGTGGGGTGGTGGGGGGAGGGGGGAGGAAGGTGGTTGTGGGAGGGGGGGGGGTTGGTTTTTATTTATTTACAGTTTTGTTTATACTTAATCCTATTTCCACACTTACACACTATTTATCTTTATTAACAGTTCTTATCGATTATCTTAACTTACATTAACATCTATGCTATTAAAATATATGTTTAACAATATATTTAATAAACATATTTTCTTATTTCTACTTCGTTTGATTTACATTTAATGTTTACGTTGACACAGGGCTTACAAATGTTTTGGACATCGTTCTTCGGCGTCGGCCAGACACTTACGCACGTGCTAAGGATGGGATGGGTTTTCAGGTACATACCTACAATGAACCGAAGACACTCTGTGTTGTTTCGTGTGTTTGTGTCTGTGTGGCTTTGTCGGTGGATGCGGGGTTTCTTGCCCTTGCATTTAAGGTTACTTAAGTACTCGGGCAAGTCGCCCCGTCTCACGAAAGTCACTGCCCACTGAGATTGTGTGTTTGTGTGCTCGTCTGTGTTATGTAGTGTGTCTTTGTCTAGTGTTTTTGTGCCCCCCCGATTTTCTGGTGGCTTTAGTTGCCCTAGTTTTATTCTCCAGTTCCCCGTTTCCACCTTAGCAGTATGCTACAGCTGCTCGAGCTAGCGCGTCCCACTTCCGCCTTACCGGACATTCATTGCTGAATGCGTTGTGCTGGACGTTGGCCGCGCCAGCCCGAGTGCAGTTTCTGCAGGATGGTGGTTCC